>NC_057872.1:27028382-27183382 GCF_019740435.1 Gambusia affinis
CAACATTGCTTGAATTGGGAAGCAAGGAATTTCTCTTCAGTGGAAATTACTGTGAACTCAAAAAGTTACAGTTAGTCAAAATTTCACTACATATAAACACCAGGCTAGAAGATTGTCTCAGATTCAGCATTTTATTTATTCCTAAATTGTTGACTGTTTCCAATAACAAGAATCAAAAGAATAAAAAGACTAAAAAAATGCAATAACCTTGAACAAAAACCTGGGTGTGATTTAAGGTCAAGACTACTCCACTAAATCTAAGACAGCAAGGTTTCACATAATGTTGTTGGCAAAAATGAAGAATATTTTATTTGCATTTCTAGAGAAGAGATTTCTTTACATTATATTTTGACATCTTTATTACCTCATTTGTCTCTTGCTAATGGAAATTTCCTCATTTCACAATCATTGAAAGAAGCAAGCTATGCAAAATCATTGGTATTTGGTTAAAGCTTTCTTCTTTCTGTGGACAAATTATATTATTTCTAGGTAATTACTTCTGGAAATCCAAAGCTGCTATTCTTTTCCAAAGGTTGAGGTAATTTTGGATTCACTTGGATTTTTCTGACATTAAGAAACCAGAGTTTTTCTGTTCTTTTTGGGGGGGTTCAAATATCACTACATATTGAGATTACAGTCATGAAAATTACAAACAGGATTGGAGGCAAGTCCAATTTCAATTTGTTAATTTTTTTCCAATAACAAAAGTTAGACCATCTACCATTTGTTAGCATAACTGTAAAGTAAAACATGTACATATAACATTTATATATCTTAATAATTTTGATCAACTTAGATTTTGCTGCTTTAGCATTTATCTTGGTTCTGATGTTAATAATATGACAACTTTAGATGACAGCTGTAGGAATGTAAAGTAATAACCAATTCACAATTTGCAACATCCTTTCCATAGGGGTTTTGAATCAAGGTTTCTATATATTTTTGTTGAACACATTATGAATATATTAATATAAATAACCCAGAACCTTTGGCTTTTTTAGGGGATCCAAGCCTAATCTATAGTTTCAGAGCCACTATTGGTGAGTTCACAACAAATATTCTGAAAAGAGTTTCTCAGATCTTATGATACAACATTAAGACAATAAGACAAGTTGACCCACTGAAGACTTACACCCAAGTCTGTCATATATTTCTGATTTTTGGACATCTGGAGTGTGGTGGTGGAAAAAGAAGTTTGGAAAGTCACAGCAGACTGCAAGGAAGATGGGTGCAGTATATGATACTAGAGGGTGTGAGGAAACCATGTGCTGTGAAGTGTGAAGCTCTGCCCTCCCAGCTGATGATCAAAAACAAGCATAACTACCACTGATGACTGTGGCTGCTGGCCAGAAAAATGCACACCATAGAAGCAACATTATCATCCGTATCAAGGGATGGCAGTGCCAGCCAAAAAATACCATTACTGGCACCAAGGAATATTCACACGGAAACAAAAGCCACACAATTCATCATCAGTTATTCATATAATTCTTTGTCTTCTTTCACTTAGCCTGTATTCCCACAATTCTTCAGTAATGACTTTGTTTTGGTTTGACATTTTAAAGAGGTTTTGCCATCTGGGGATTGCTCAGAGTCTGATATTAAGGGAATATGTCCCATCAGTCAGCTAACAGAGATACTATTAATGAAGTCTTGTGGGATCCTCTACCAGGACTCCTGATAGAGGCCCAGAGGGGTCCACTGAGTCTTCCTGCACTAGTACAAAGCTCTCTGATATTTCCTACCTATCATTAACTCCTCTTTTACAGAATGAAACTCTTCATTAAAAATACTATAACATGATTATATATTATGTCAAATTATCAAAGCTCTGGTCCTCTCCAGACCTGTTTCCCAGTTGGCAGATACAGAGAGAGCTTTAGCAGGGGAATGTCATTGAACAAGAAATGGGAAACAAAATGTTCGGCTGAATGTGTGAGTGCTGTCATTGTGTCCCAGAGCTCTACTGTGAAAAAGTGACCACATAAGAAAAGACCATTCATTAAATTGATGACTTAGGCACGGCCTTTCCTCTGAACCACCTTTTTATCACTTTAACATTTTATCACTTTAGTCTATAACCACAGCTGTAACACTAAATCACAGTAAATCCTACCTCAGCCACAGTAACAAAGTCCCATGATAGCCTTTATCACAAAATGATGAACGGACACATTTAACTTACTGATGTTGAATTGAATTTTTTAAGGTTTATATCTTTAGAAACGAATGGAAACTCATCTTGCCACTGTTGTCTAATACCCTTGAAAGTTGTTCATTTTGATGTTTCATTCCATCCTTGGGCTTCTTCATGTGTTGTTTTTGGTACTGTTTTAAATTGTATTTCCAGTTTTTATTTTGTAATATTGCTGTTAATGTTCACTTTATTAGATTTACATCCATTTTTATGCCTGTTGCTGAGTCACTGTCTTTTTGCAGTGTATTTCTTGTTGGTGTTTTTTTCATGGCTTAGTTAGCTACTATTCTCCTTTCATTTTTGCCATTTCTCCACTCAGTTTTTTCAGTTTATGTTCCCCCACATCTGTTCCAGTCTCACCTCTTCCCATTTTAGTAACCTTCATCTCATTGTAAAGTGAATTTACAGTTGATATATGTGTTGCAATTATTAAAATCCATGGGTTAATGACACAATTAGCACATTGTTCTCAAGTAGCTGTGGTGTCATCAACATCTGAAAAAGCCAATTGTCCTGGGTCAATTTACCCTTTTGATAATTCTTACCCCACTTTATCACATGCAGCCAATTTGTTATAACCTGATTCCATTTTGTACCTGCAAAGACAGCATACCAATTGATGTGGCAATGTAGTTACCCTTTTCATGATTTAGGAAATTCTACAGAAGTCTAAAACTTATTTAATTTTATTGTTGTTTCCTATTATTCACTGAATATGTTATGCTACACCCTGTTTCTGTTCATTATGGTTTTGATTCCGGTTTGGGCCTGTGGACTTGTAAGAAATGTAGCAGTAATACATGTCTTTGGACGTTACAAATTCATTGAATCATGGAAGACAATGTTAAGTGCACTATGACGGCTGCAGAAGACAACAACCAATCTTTTCTCGACTATATGGCGCCAATTGAGAGAGATGGGAGCCTTCCAAGTATCCTTTAAGATATTCTTAATCTCAATGATGTCTCCCTGGTTAAATAAAGGTTTATTTAAATTATTGAAGTCTACTGAAAGCTTTGAACTCTACCAAAGACCAACACTTGTTTATGTATCTGAATCCTGGTTGAAACAACTTGAATTGTGAGTCATCACAGTTCTACAGAATTAGGGCAAATAGGTCCCAGCAAGTACTGGAGGAAAGGGCAAGGAGCGTAAACACAAACATAAGCAGGCTTATGCTATGGCATCAAAAGAATTCAGGGAAAATATTTCATGAGGTAGAATCCTGTTGCTTAAACAGATGAAAATACCATACATTTTTGCTTCAGGTAAGCACATAATTAAATTAACAATTCACAAAAAAATGCATGTTTTAATAATTCTAGGCTGAGCAGTACACAGAGAGTCATTTTGAGTAGGAGGCTCAAAGCTGAACTGTAGTAATTTCTCATCATCAAGTCTAATCAGAGAGGGAGAGGCTCTAAAGATGCACTCAATGAAAGTGCATGTCCTTCAAACTTTCTTTTATTCATGCTCATATTAGAAGGGGAATATTAAAACTCTGTGTACCATGCAGCCCTAGTATTAATGATATTTTAGAATCAAAATTATTTAGTTTTAATTAAAATTGTCAATTGCACCATTTTAAACATGAAATTTAAAACTGAAATAGCTGTCTACGACAACCTAAGACTCAAATTCAAACTACAAAGTAGTTTTCAGATTATAGGTCGTTCTGAGATCAGAAAAAATGAAGAAAAACAACAATCTATCAAAAGTACCCAACTAAAATGGTAAATAAAATTAAATGCTTTTAAGTACCTGGGTACAAACCCATTTGTTTACTGGTGCAAAATGGATGTAGAAGTAATTGATATGGCAGCATATTTGTATGCAATGGGGGTAGGCATAAATAATAATGTTTTTATTTTTACACCATAGTAGCCTCTGCATATTATTAAAATGAAACCACCTTCCAAAATAAGGTCAAGGACATGCCCTTTTCAGCACCGTATTTAATTTTGAAAAGCATTCCAAAACAGGGAAGCATCACATTGAACAGATTCACAATGATCAGTATCAACAGTTCTCATAGAGGACAGAACTATGCCAAGATCAGTTTCACAAAATCTTACTTGGTAGTTTATTTATGTTAGACATCAGGAAAGGGGAAAAACACCTTGAAAATACTGCATTGACGCTAAGAGCTCAGGTTGTGTAATGGATGCTGACAAAGTGCAGATAAGATGTTTGAAGACAAAATGGAACAACTATCATAGGTATCATATGGAGAAACCCAGATCTATTTCAGGCTGAAACAACATAAATATATAGAAATCAGCAAGTATTTGTAAGTTCATACCATCCTGAGAGTAATTGCTGAGGCTTGAGATAAGCAGTGATGCATTCAGTATGGTAAATGGTAGTGGACAAACAAAGTACTTTGGTCATTAAATTCCATTAGTAGAATCAGCAGTTTGTGCAGCTTCCATTAAACATGAAGGCTTATTGACAGTAATGCTGCAAAGCCTTTCCTGTGTGATCATAAAGTACCACAGCCAAGTCAAAGGGCTTTCCGTTCTACCAGTGGTATTCCCTATGATGCACTATAGGATTAATATAAATAAGAATACCAACTTGTGCTGCTGGAATCTTGACAAAAGACTATGTGGCGCGTCTAACGAAGAAGCAGGCATTCCCAGGGACTCACTTTACAAATGATAGGAACTCCACATCAACTACACACAAATACACACCCCAAGGACACACAGACACACACAGCATGGGGCAACCATCTGCTGCTGGAATATCATTCTATTTTTTTGAAGTTAACCTGTTTTCTTTTTACTTTAGATCTACTTGATTTAGGTAGCTCTAATGAACTTCCTATATCAAAAGTTTATACCATTGTTGCTCCACAGACCTTTTGTTGGGTGAGTTTGTGGCCTAATAGTACGAGCTGAATGTCATGCTCTCCTTGGGACGATCAATCCAGGCGATCAGATATCAGACACCTGGGGGAAGGCTCTAACCACAGATCACTTGCTGGCAAACTCTCTCTGGCTGGCACAAAAATACAATTGAGACACATTGTTGATTATATTTCATGCACACATGCATTTGTAAAGAATTCACAGAACTTTGAGCTAAATTGTGGTGTGGGCCAAGGATGTGAGCTTGTCAGCAGAGAATCGTGCTGAGGCAAAAGGTTTATTCTCCTAATGCATTCTATCTTTCTTCTCTTTCAGCCATTATATTATCTGCATGTCAGCTTGATGAGACGTCTCTCAAACCAATATGACCCTCTGTTCAATGCAACTGCAGCACTTGTCACATCCTCAGTGACTGAAAATTGCGTACCTTGCTCAAGGTCACAGACACTGGTTTTCACTCAGGGGTACAAGGAGCCAGACGTGCAACTCCCTCTCTTCACACGTCTGTGTCTCTGCTTGATTTCTAATTGCCTCTGTGAGAGGCTCTGGGACAGCTAAGAACCATTTTGTATTCCCCTTTAAAAGTCATTCAACACACAATCAGTAGTGGTAAACATGCAGTTTATTCTCTGTGGGAGTGTTGATGGCAATCATTTTATTAGTGGTTCATCTGTCTCAGACCAAGAGGGATACCAGTTATTCCCTTATAAATATAAGAAAAGATTTACAAAGGTTTACAAAGATGGGACAAATGATAGCATATATTCTGCTTTAAAGACTGAAGAGGCTGATAGACTGTGTTCAATTGTGTTGCAGAAATGCCAATGCTATCCTCTAATTCATTTCTGACATTCAGCCAACTGGTGTATGTGAGGTCTACAAGGATTTAATCAGGCTGGATGATTCCGAAGCAGACATGACAAAACCGGATTCTTCTTTGTACCAGCAATTTTTTTCAGTTCATGTTTATTTAAAGTCTCAAAGAGATTCAACAAGGAGTGCTGTGGTGGCGCAGACATAGGGTCTCAAAATAAAGCTGCTCACTATGCAGCATTTTTTGTAAAACATTTTGAAAACCATTAAATATTTTTCCTCCCCTTTCTCAATTATGAACTACTTTGTGTTGGTATCCACATAAAAGCCCAATAAAATACTATTTTGAGACTTATAAGTGCTTTGCAAGACAATTTAGGTTTTACCTTGGTCTGAACTGAAAGGACCCACATGGGACCCCCTCTTTTTATCCAAAGTTGTCCTGCAACAAACCTTTGGAGGCGATGAACATGAAACCCTTTTGGATTTAATTTCAGTATGCCAGTATGCATTCTAAATATAAATGTGCATTTTACTTGGCAGTGATGAGTTTTACAACATGCAGCAGGTATCCTTTCCTTCTGTATCATTACGTCTCTTAAAATATTCAATATATAGGTCCATGATTTAAGCTTTGATACCATCTTCTCTCACTCATCTTCTCATGCCAATTTGAACAAAGAAACTCCTTTAAATTTGTTTTCCATCCGATTCTGAATGTTTTATTTGTTGGCTCCTTATTTCTTGTAATTTAGTCTCCAACAATGCACAGTCATTTTAGCACATCTGAAACTCCTCTTAATTCCAATGAAGGCTCTGAAGGTTTCAAGTCTCTATGGCTCTGCAGAGCTATTCTACCAAATAAATTGTGTTAAGAGTCATTAATGGTTTTGATAGAATTTGAAAAATGACTAGCAGGGCTTGATGATGCATTCCCTTTTGAAAGACTAATTCTCATTAAATCCAAGAGTGAATTGCGATTGTTGCTATTCAAAGAATTTCACTCCAAGTTACCATGTATATCTATTTTTTAGACAGTAAACCTCCTTAAAAAGGTAATAGCACTAATCTACTTGTGTTTTCCAGATAATATGGTATTCAAGAAAACACTAGTGGATAAGAGGCACTGCAGTGATGTGGCTTGGTAAATCAATCCCAGTGTGAGAGTGTCCGTTTACTCCCCAGTCATTGCACTGCCAACATATTGAGCCAGCATCTTAGTAGGTAGTGGATTAATTGAATGAAAACACATCATGGGGATACCCACTGTGTGCTCATTTCCAGTGTTGAATGACACTACTTTGAAATGTAAATGTGAAAAAAGGATGGACTACAGCTTCAAAGAGTAACAAGTGATGCTACAATGTTACATTCAACAAAAAATTGTCCTTGTTTGAAACAAAATTTCTTGTTTGTAACTTAATTTAATTTATTTTGTATGAAGCACAAGCGACGAATCAAATCCTAGGGCACACTAAAAGCTAAACAGGTTCAATTCATATCCATGATCAGTCAAATTCATTCAAGTGCATTCAAATGATATACACTGGTTCATTTACATACATTCCTAAATAATGTTAATTATGACTTTGGAACCAAAGTTAGTTAATTATAAAATGTCATCTGGTAAAAACTTTAGGAAGGTTTCTACCCTTTCTGACACTCCTTCTTCAGCATGTCATGACATCAATGCTTTTCCATGTGTGGATGTTATTGATGTTGTTAACAAGCTCAGTAGACGTCCAGCTTCTCCAGTTATTTGCTCATTTTTGCTGCCGCTAGTCTAATAGAGTTGCATGTATTTGTGTGATGCTGGGGTTTCAAATGAGTCAAAGCAAAACTTTGAGTATGTGTTTGTTGAGGGAATGACATTATAACATGATATAAAGATAAAAAAGAGCTAATTTTGCATAAAAGTTGGTTAGAAAATAATTAATTTTTAATCTTTTGTTTAAGTACAACAATGTTAAATGTAAGTGTTTACCTATTATTAAGTTATTTTTGTTTCAGAGATAAACAAAGTAGACATTGATACGTGTACATCGCTTTTGAAAGAACAGTTTTAAGGGACTGTTTTCACATGTCTGTATGTGAAAGCCTGGGTTCCTGAAGACAGGAAAAAATAACCCACTATATGCCCACAAGAATTTTCTCTGTTTTGATCTTAACCCACTTTAGATGGTTTGTGACGGAAAAAAGATGAATTGATAATGTAAACTGCTAGCTGATATACTGACAAAGTAAGGCCAGTGACTAGAATCTGAAAGTAACACACCAACATTCTAGGTGGAGCTAAAAAAATAACCTTGTTAGCGCTTTAATATGTTACTTTGTAATGTATTACTTGAAAGATTGCTCATTTATGTATTTATTCATACACAAAACATTGTCATCGAGCAGTTGCGTATGGATTCTGGCTAGATTCTCAAAGTAGATTTGCATTTGCATGCACCTGCTCTGCCTGCCACAAAATTAACTTTATCATCTATAATTTGAACCTAATAATAGGAATTACAGATGTAATATCCCACTGACAGCCCAAGTATTAAGGATCTTGCCAGCAAATCTAAATACGTGGTTAGCCTGTAGAGCAAATTTGTGTACAGGTCTTTGTTGCTTAAAGACATCTCTTACACCAAGGCACTAAATGTATTGTTGTTGCTTTTCTTTAGAGTTTGTTTTAAAAGAAATCTCAGCCTCAGAGTAAACAGCTTTATCTTTCCATCTCCAGGTTGTACATATGTAGAAATATGTATAAAGCCTCTCTTCCTACTGAGGAGTAAAAATCCATTTCATACCAAAAGGATTTCACTATCTTTTCCACATCTTTGTAAAGTAACAGAGGATAACTGGAATTAAAACACTACTATACTGGATAGTTTTATCTAAAAATTATTGTATTTACCTCACATTTTCCTAATTTTTCTCTTTTTCATTAACAATGTCCTTACCACTGTCGCTATGAAAAAAAAAAAAAAAAACTTGATAAAATGTAGGTTTTAAGCCTTCAACTTGCAAAAGATCTTGACGTCCATGGCATGAATGTATGGTATTTACATCCAAGTAGTCCTTGATGTGATATTGTGATTTGAGTTGCTTAGCAGTTGTAGTTTTATCTGGTTATTGCTCATTTGAACATCTACAAAGCATCGTCATTCATGTCTGTATAATACATTCTAATTTTCCACCGTCTCCCAAGGAGCAAAAAGAAAGAGGTGGGGTACCCTGTGGTAAAGATGTACTCTGGACAGGTCACCACTCCCATCACAGGGCCAGACACATACAATCACACCTAAGTAGTCAATTAACCTGACATGTTTCAGAATATATGCACAAGGAGAGAACATGCAAACTCCATGCAGAAAGTCTCTTGGTCAGGGTTTAAGCCTACGACCTTCTTGTTGCGTGGTAACAGTGCTAATGACAGTGCCTACACAGAACATAAAGCATAAATGTTCAAATCAATAACTAAAAGCTTAAAGCTTATCTTCTTTGAAAAAGCTTAAGTAAGATGGACAATCTAGCTGAATTTAATTGAATAACATCTTTGCTTATTTAACTATTACACTGAAGTTATAGTTGAATAACTTTGCTGCATTTTGTTGCATTCATCTGCAATGAGTGCAGATATTTGTGCAGTCCTTGAAAGAGGCATATTTGCTTTCAGATGTTTTGCCACTGAAAGGACACGGGAGCTCACTACAAAGAGTTAAAGCTGTCTGCAATCTAACTCTACCTGCAAACAGACACATATATACCCAACAAAATGCATCACAATAAGGTAAGGAGAGTGAACCTGCTTGCGATTAAATTAATCTTTAAAGGAATAGAAAGAAAATTAAACCTACAAAACTTCTTTACAAGACCATGTTGCCTTGCCATCTGGCTCAAGCGTTTCAATCTCTGTTACACCTTTATGCTCCCGCCTGAACACAAGCGAGTGGCAGTGGTATTGATCCAGCCGTATACTCGTTTTATTATCTCCTCTCCCGTCCAAAGGCAGCTTTCCGCTTTGATAGCGCCACTGTTGTAGAAAAGCATAAATTCTCAAGCTCATTTGCTGTGAAGGGGAGGATAAATGGATGTGAAATCAAGCCATGAAAAGCCAACATGGCATGGTGGGGAATTTTATCCTGAGCTCATTAGAGAAACATGTTCCTCTCCTTGCTTGCAAAAGTGCACAGTATGCTGAGAGATTTTTTTAAGCTGTCTGGTTCTCAGGTTTTAATGAATTCATTTGATTGGGAATGTTAATTTAAGCTTTTGTTCTGTAGATACAATTTTTGGCATGCAGTCCGTGGGAGAAATCCAGCCTGGCCTCAGTTTGTCACACTAACAGTGGGCCATAGAAGACGTGAGGAAGATTGTCCTAAAGTCTCTCCATGCTTTATAACAATAGGCCAGCTGTGTGTCAGGAAGATCGGAGTAAATAGGGCTGTTTGTAGTGGCAGATCTGCCCTGATCAAAGGCCTCTCTCTCAGTTTGCTGTCAGTTCCTAACGTCTTTGCTGTTGCTTCTCTGCCCAGTCTTCCTCTGGCAGATTGACTGGCAGAGTCACTACACTAATGTGAATAGAGGGTGGCCTTAAAAGAAAAGTAAAAAGACACTGACAGCAACATGCTGCTACATGGAATCACTTTGTGAGGAAGGCTGGTGGTGCAGCAAATTAGAATTCTCAGTTCCTGCAAGATTCTGTTGTTTTTATGAAAAATAGCTGCAAAGTTTAAAAGTCATCCAGCACCTGTTGTTTTCTTCCCATACCTCCACCTCTTTCCCCTCATTACAGCACGTAAAGCACACTTCAAAGTGCATTGCTCATCTCTGGAGACTGCTACATCATGCTCATAATGCATTGCAAGAATGCATGCTATAGTTGACATTTAAATCTGGGATTAGAAGCTTGGGTTTGGACTGATATTTTTAGAGAAACACATACTCTATAGAACAAGCCATCGTTTTCAGTTTTAGTACTTCCTTCCCTATGTATATATCACCAGCTCTTCGGTTAGATAATTCACACTATCCTTTTGCTACAGTTACTGCTCGGTGTGCATATCTTGCTCTCTCCTACATGGTAGGATCACAGTGAGCTGATGTGTGACTGTTCATGATCGAGTCCCCGTGAGCTAACAGCTGTTATCATTTCTGCAAACCTTACGCCAATAACCCCCACAAGAGGTGAAAAAGATGAACAAATATATGAATAATCTGATCCCAAAAACAGGCACAGTGTGAAATTCCAAGTGAGAGTGGGCTTCAACAGCTAAGGATCAAAATTTCAGAATATGCTGTGTTGTCATTGAATTTCCATATTCAAACTTTTGTGGTAATCAATTTGCAAGCATCACATCAAATCTTTACATCTTTAAGCAAGGTGACCTTGATTTTGGCCTGAATAGTCAAGTATGAGAAACATAGTCTGTACTTGTTTAAAATCATGCAAAAGCATTTTTCATCATTTAATTAGGTCTTGACCACACAGTGATGAACTTGTTAACACTGTTGCACTGTTCTTAGTTCTAATCTTGGTGTGGAGGTCCTTCCCTTACTTGCATCTTGTCAAGTTACCAATGAACCCTAATCAATATTTTAGAAAATTATGAAATAAAATTGTAGACTGTGAGGAAACATCCTATTGCTAATGTGATACCCAAGACAGAATAATCATAAAAGCTGCAAGAAAATAGCTATTTGGTGTGCTCAATAACTTCATTAATGACTTCATACTAGACAGATTTGCTGTTACCCCAGGACATTTTTGAAGGTCCTGAGGTCTAAAGGAGGGTTCTGATCTGGGTTAAATGAGTCCTAATGTGGAAATAAAGTTTTTCTTATTGCATGCCTAGTTCACAGAATGTTGAATGTTGGGGATGCAACATTCAACTCTCTACAAGTCAGAGTCATTAAAACTGTCTAGAGATTAGCAAAAAGGACCTTTATTTATCAAGAAGATAAATGTCTATTGACATAGACTGAGGTGAGTGGGGGAGTCTCAATAAATCTCACCACATGTCTGTTGAAGCCTAGCTCTGATAGCAGGACAGGGGTCTAAAAACTACCCCTCTCCATGCTGCTATCTTTATCGTTCTTCTGGCGGCTCAACAGCATGCATTACTAGGTTTTTTTCACTACCTCCCATCAAATTACCGTCTTTGCCCTGTAACCCTGGGTGGGAGATGATTACCCTTTCTTGAGCCGTAATTGACCTCAGAATTTGGCCTCCAACTCACTCAAACACATCCACCTCCATCTGTCATTTGAAAATATTGAAAAACACATTTATGCACTTCTTAACAGCAGCATTCACTTGTTGAATCACAAAGAATAGAATGTTGGGGATAATTTTTTGAAGAAAATAAATTTAATTTAAGGTTACTGCTAGAAGTACTAGCAAGATTTTTATTAAAATATGATCCACAGATCTTTTCTTGTTCTCATTTATAGCTTATACGACAAATAATGGTGATGAAGTCTGATTCTCCACACGCTACATCTCCCACAGAGTCCACAATGAACTCATTTTCTATACAAAGAAAGATATGAGAGCTTGGAAAACCTCCCCCCAAAAAACAATATTCTGTCTTACCATTTGCCATCCGCAAACGGTAAGACAGAATAGAAAAACAGAGAACCAACATGGAAAGATTGAGGTTGAGGGCATGCAAAAAATAAAAAAGTAAGGAAAAAAGTGATGGGTTGAAAAGAGGGGTATTTGTAGTTTTAAGAAAGACGAGATGCCTTTAAGGTAAGCAGTGAGGGGAGACTGAAGTAAGAAAGAGGGGACATAGAAAAAAACGACACACTTTCCTGGCTTATTTACACGTAGCTGCCAGTATGACAGGTAATTTGGGCAAATTCTCCACAGAGCCCGCAGCAGACGGTGAGGGGATAAAGACGAAAGGAGAGAGCAAAAGAGAGAAAAAAGGCGAGAGGGACGTGAGCAGACTACCTGACAAGGTCTGAGTTAGGTCTGAGAGCAAGATAGCAAATGGGTTTCCAGATTCCAATCAGAGGAGAGGAGTGGGGGTGAAGAGATAGAAGGATGGGGGTGTGTTCGGCAGGAGGCGGAGACGGGTGAAAGAGGGGCGGAAGTCATCCTGTTGACAGAGTCTGATCATTTTATTTATCTTCAGCAAGGAGGAGATATCAAAAGTGCTTTTTAATTCAATTTCTCTTTTCCTGTTGATGCTGAAAGATCAAGAAGGCAGCAATAGCAAAAGGAAACGTTAAAAGGAGGCAAAAATATATCAAGATCTCACAATTTATTCATGGTATTTATTCAGTTGTTTGCGTCTCTCATGCCTTGTGTCAATGTGAGCATTCATCCTATTGAACTTTCAGGTAGAGTCAAAGAAAGCTTGTATTTATAGAAAGTTCACTTTTCATGACTGTCTGTCTGTGCTGAAAGCCAATTAGAAAACAGTTGTTAATGAGGCTATGTCTTCCTTCCTTAAATCATCTATGTGTGACTTCATTTTTTTCCGCTGTTAAGATTAAGATTGAAAACTTTTATATGTTTGGTACTTGAAGTGTCAGCTCTATGGTTTTGAAACACGAACAAAAGATCTGGGAGATCCAAGTAATTCCTTTCCTAGAAACCACAACAGAGTATGACGATGCTAAGATCAGCAAAGGCAGCTCTTTGCCTTGCTTGTCACACACACAGCCAAGGCAAAGAGACAAAGAAGATATAGCCAGAAGGATCAATATCTATGATGATATGATGGAGAAGTTGAGAGGAAAAAGTCAGCAATGCAATCAAATACAAACAAAGCCAAGCCAGCAGAAGATTAAGCCATTCAACCAAAGCAGCGAAAATAAACACCGTTTAAACTGATGTCCTCATCATGAGCTTCCTATTCTGTGTAGATCCTCCTAAGAAATTATTGTTTTACTGCCACAAAAATTGAGGTGCAAAAGTGGGTGGAGGCCCCATCTGGGGCTGTGTGTGCATCCACTTCTTGCTGTAACTTGATATTTATGATGTTTGTTCACCTTTCCTCCTTATAAGAGCTCAATCCTTTTGGTATCACAAACATCATTTGGCCTTCTCATGAAAAACATATGAGAGCAGAGAATTCTGTGCTCACATGCTCCACACACATCTGTTAAACCCAAAGTACGTTTATTAATGCATGGCCGTCCTGACATCTGTCCTTTTTCTAGGTATTCAGACTGAGTGATGCCATATTGTCAAATGTATTGATTCAATTGCCTGTATACTCATGCATGAATCTTAATACATCTCAGTATTAAAAGAAAAACCTTAGAAGAAAATGGGCCCACCTCTAACGGCCCAAAGGCTTTCCACTAGGTTTAGAAGATCTTTACAGAAATACTAGATTTTTCTTCTGGGAGAGCATTTGTGAGGAAAGGCTCTCAAACAGGAGAAGAGTGTCTCCCTCATTGACTCCACTCCAGTTTACCCCCAAATTTTCTCTGGGGGACTTTGCCAGAACTCTTTCTGGGCCAATCAAATTTCTCCACACCCTCATTGGTGCCTTTACTTTCCTATTTTGCTTCGAGACTTTCTGATTAGTCACGTTGGAACTTGAAGTGGCTATTTATAGACTGGTCCCACACAGTAGAGAATGTTGCATTTCTCAAAATATTTTTTGGCTCCATTGTTGGAACTATGGGGTAAAGAAAAAATTCTGAGAAAGTCTCGCCTGCTCTAATTCAGACAGTCTGTTACTGTCAAGCATGTCTCCACTGATCTAGAGTCTATTTCTGTGCATTATATGCTTTGGCATGATCTTACATTGCCCACCACATTTATGCCTCAATCTGTTATTACAAGCACAACCAAATTACAAGCAGTCTTACCTAGCTGTTGGATTGTATACACATTGGGCTATGATAATAATTTTAACACCTGGATTCACTTATTTGGAAGAGTGTCTCAGCAATATTCATAATTTGTGTGCGCCAAGGTGAAATACAATCTTCCCTTTAAATACAGAGCATTAAGGTCTAGACCAGGAGGGCCAAAGTCCAGTTCTCGACCGCTACCACCCTGCAACTTTTAGATGCATCCGTTGTCTAACACATCTGGGTCAAATAAAGGGCTCGTTCCCAGGCCTCTGCAGAGGCCTGGGAACTTATAAAGTATGAGTTCAATGGGTAGTTCTGGGTTGAAGAACAGAGCAACAAAACATAGTCAAAGTGGGAGAACGGATTACCTCTTTTGCTTCAGTGGAGTATGTAATTGTAGCAAAAAAAAAAAAACACTGAGGAGCTGCAACAACAAAACACAATTGTGCAGCAGAAAGCCAAGTGCGATACAGGGAATTAACAGCAGCGATAAAGATGGAGATAACAGAGAGACGATGGGGAGGACAGATTGAGATGATTATCGGTGTTGATGATAACGGTGTTGGTGGTTATCATAATGAAGGTGGTGAGGATTAAATGTGGCATAATATCTTGATGATATGACAAAAAACGATGACTTGATTAAAATTGCTACTGATGCCAATGATGATAGTGGTATTTTTGTTGGCAAAATTTTAATCACACTGATATCTGATTTCACATATTCTGGCATAATTCAGTGCAGCAAGAAGCTGTTATGCTTCACATAATTCCTTTTCGGTTTTCATTTTTTCTCATCATTGCAGAACACAGCACCCCATATGACTTTATGAATATTCAACTACAAACACTGCCCTGGGGTGTCAACACTAGTGTCACTCACTTGCTTTTATTTAAAATCTAGTTTGACTACTGACACTAAAAATTAAATTAGCCCTACACATGCCATTTATATCCAGAGAAGAAAAGCTTTTAAGCTTTTCAATCCTCTCCCTTCAGTGAGTGAAGGTACTACCCAGCTCTTGTCAAGCATACTGATAAGGTAATATGCCTGAGGATGAGAAAACAAAGAAAAATAAATAAATCTGTGACATACATGATTCAAAAATAGCTGCATTTTTCGTAATCAAAAACCTATCTAACTATTAAATGCAAATTTGTGTGGTGAATAAAGGCAAATTCTTTACATAGGTCTTGGTTGTATGGAATAATTACATTTGGACGTCTTCACCTGAATAAACAAATTTCTTTTAAGATTTTTCTCTTGTTGAATGGCTTAAGTCTTTTAAATGCAAAATAACACATTCAAGTCACAGATGGTAGATGGCCCTTAGCAAGATGCTCTTTCAAGTAGAATAAAATCTGCTGCTATTGCTTTTATTACAGCAAAATCTAAATCTTAAATATGATAGCCAAGAGAGGTTTTGTTTTATACCATCAATTGTAGTGGTTTCACACTATTTATCTAATTTTAAAATCAAATGAGGATATTTAACCCTTGTGCAATCCTAACATTCTGTTTACTCCCCTACGGGTCAAAACACAACGCCCTAACAAAAGGCCCAAAATAAAGCAAATTAATTGAATTCTAAATCCAAAATCTATTTTGCATGATGAAACAATCTGTTATTTATCAATTCAAACTCAATTTAATTCAATTTTTTTCATGTATTTTTGTTATACAATACAAAAAGACGATCAACAGGATTACACTCTTTTCTTTTTACCACAAACCAAGTGTTATAGCAGTTTTTTTTTACATAGTAAAGGTTTACTATTGTAATTATATAAATGTGAAGTTATTACTTCTAATAATTATAGTAATTACCCTGTAAAGGGAGCAAAAAGTCAAAAATTCAGAACTCTTTAGTCAACGGTTCATTCCTTAATATTTTTTTTAGAAAGTGAATTATACAAATACCTCTCGTAACACAACAAAACAAAATGCAGCTTAACAATTTAACATCAGCTCTCATGTTGTGTCTCATAATTATATGAGATGTTCAAGACAAGATGAACATCCTCTGCTCAACATAAGGTGTTGAACATAAGATAAAGAACATCTTCAAGAGGTGAACATCAACTCTTGAAGATGTTCTTATGCTGAACATCCTCAACACAAGATGAAAAACATCTTCTGTTCAACACATGGTATTGATCTTATAAGATGTTCTTATGATGAACATCTTCAACGTAAGATGAAGATAATTCTTTCCTTCCCACCCCATGTTGTACATAAGATGAAGAACATCCCACATTGAACACAAAATGTTCAACAAAGATGTTCAAGAAAATGTTCATAACCTGAAGATGTTCTTCACTATATGAAGACACTCCTATGTTGAACATCTTCAGCACAAGAATTTATTCAACATATTTTGCTGAAGATCCCATGTAGGACAATATGTGCAAGCGTAGGACCTGTTGGGCAGTGAAACCTCTACTCATGGCATCAGCAAGGAACCATCTAGCGGGACTCAGATTCAGCATACTTTCATATCCTCTATACCCAATTTGTTTTTAATATGTCTGAGTTTGTTTTTTGTTGTGTTTGGGAGCTTGTGTGATGTGAGGGGTTAGCTGCAGATTGAGAGTGCAGGTCAAATGCAAGTTCAATTCGTACATCAATCCAGGATGGAGGGGTGTGTGTGGGGTGGTGTGTTAGAGAGAGTTTGTGTGTGGCCTTTGAAAATTTTTTTTGGTGCTTAAATGCTTTTATAATGCACAGGTCAAAAATGACCCACAAGACAATCCTTGTACCCTAGCAATTTTGAAAATTATGTGAATTCCTAGTGCATTTTCTTGACTTCACATTTTTTCCTCAGTTGTTAATGCAGTTTATAGTGTTGTAATAATAAAAAAAATTACATGACTTGCTAAATTGCTAATGCCAAATTATGGCTCTTAATCACAACTACGAGAGAGTATGAAAAACTTTGTTACATCAGCAAATGTTGATGCTTCTTTGCCTGAAGCAACCTTTGCATTTCATTGGTTTCAGATGTGCCAATCAGATGATACAGTCTACCTGGAGGCCCTGTGTGGTTAGCAGAATACTTCTGTAAACAAAGCTATGATTAACTGGTCTTCACTCTGACCTCAATCTCAGAAAAGCCCAGATATGCCCCAACTCTTTATTGCTTTACACAGGTAATGTGGGGGAGGTCATCAGTCAACCATATGTAATTAACTGGGTGGTCTGAAAATGCGCCTTAAGGATACCATTAGCCTGTGTGAGCCTAACAAGTCTGAGCAAACATAGTCCAAACACACATGCAAACACACATCTGTGACAAGAATGAGTTGGCGAGCAGGGAAAAAAATCCATTTCATGAATATTGGATTTCATTATGAGGGTGAAAAAAACAGCTTTGCAGTGGATCATTGTCTAATGACCCTAAAGTCCACATGAATGAATCTTTTAGTAGTGTCTGTCTTTTTGATATGGAAGAAAGAAAGAGAGAAATAAAGAAAGAGGAGAATTGTTCCCTAGAGGGTTTTGATGAACCACCAGGTCTCAGAGTCTCAGGTTGAGCACCTCAATCACGATCTCATACAATCTTTCAGACAGGTGGGTCATCCTGATGCAGACACAAAAAGAGGCCAGGCGGGTTCATATCTTATTTATGGAAATCTGTCGAGGGGAAACAATAGTTTCTGAGTGCAGAATAAAAAGTTCTTGACAAATATTGTGGCTGCCTAAAAGGACATACACATCTTTCTATTTTGCTTAGTAGCTTTATTATTATAAAAAATTTAACAAATATATGTATTTCCTCTCAGAAGTTTCTGAATTTTAAAGTGCAGCACTTAACAGCTGTTGTGATTTTCAAAACAAATAAACTTTTGCAAGCTTTTACCTAGAACATTTTCTATTGTTTGTTGCCCTGAGCAACAAACATCACTCACATTATGTTTGTCACATTAATCATCACTCAGAGGATCAAAGAATCCAATGGACAGACTTCACACTCGAGGATTATATTTCTGCAAGATGTACTAGCAAAACTGTCTTTAGCATGTCTTTTATTGAGCTGGTTAAACAAGTTCCACAAAGTTCAGCAATACACTCAATACTTAGTTACTTAGTTCAATGCAAAAAAATTATTTTTCATCTCTGCACAACATCTAGAAAAGTGAAATGTTAGTACCCAACATAACATCGCCTTTCTTGCTTCTTTCGATTTAGCAGTGGGTAACAGTTGCATTTAATGCCCTAAAAATTGCTATGAAAAGATAAGACATTGCTATTTTAGCATTAGCATTTCTACCAAAACAGATATCTGAATTGTGTCCTTTTGCAACATTTGTACAAGGAAATCAGAAATTTAGCACAAAACCTAAGCTGTTTTCTATCTTGCTGCATGTGTCTTTGAATCTGTAGTAATGCTTTTCCATGGGTTTAAATAAAAAACCTTAGATCTGTTCAGGTATAAAAAAATATACCTGTTACATGTATTGAGCTTCCAGAGTTCTGCTAACAACCTAATTACTAGACTCAGGTGTGTTAAAACAGAGAGACATGTAAAAGTTGCAGGACACCAGCACTCAAAGGCTGGATTTGAAGACCTCTGCTCTTTAAAGTTAGTGTCCTGCAGGTGGTCCAGTAATCCATTTATTCATCCATTATCTATACAAACAGCAGTCTTACAGGAGGGCTGGTGTCTATCGCCAGCAGTCTGTACATGTAGGATACACCCTGGACAGGTCACCAACGGTAACACAGAGGTACACCGCTTATAGAGTGGAGCATGCACTCAGTCCTAAAAGCAATTTACTATGGTCAATAAACCTAATGTATGATTTTCAGACACTGGGAGTCTCACTGGTACTATATTTGATTCACATTTATACACTTTTTTGGGCAGAGGCAAGTTTTGATCAAAATCAGCTGACTTGTCTATTTCAAAGCTCTTACATTTTCCATAGGTTTTAAGACAACAAAGGTCAACCTCTGCCTTTTATGGTACATGATGGATTTGGTCCTGAATGCAACCTTTTGAAAATCTCAGAGATAAGATAAGGATGTCTACATGTAGATGCTTTAATTGCAATGAACCACAACCAAATTATTTTGGATGGATGGATGGATGAGAAATATTGTTTTGTACTGAAATTAACTCAAATCAATATTGGTATGTCAAAGTTTCAAAGAAGCATTGAAATCAGTCATACAATTTGGCTTTATGCATCTCTGTCCAAAAGAATGCAAAAGACCTAGCCATATTCTTAAAATATGCCCCTTAATTTATAAGTCACATTGTGGCATTTTAGAAAAAAAAGAATGAATGACAGCACCGTTCTTAACTTTTTACTTATCAGCAGTCTGCAGTTACCTGTCGCAGACGACAGTCGGAGCTCTCTCTCACTGCTATCAAAGTTTATTTTGTGGATATGTAGGTCAACTGATTTTCAGAATTGGATCCCAAGAACAGAGCAATTTTTGCTGTCAATAACTACTCGAAGCTCAAGGTTTTATAGCAGTCAAAAAGTAACAAGTACTGTGGATATTTAAACAGTGTCACCTTCAGACTTTTGCATGCTAAATTAATTTGAAAAACATTGAAGAATGTTGTGCATTCCAATAAGACTTAGGTGACTTATTTTCGACTTGATTTTCTATTTCCTAAAAATTTGTCTTTAAAAAATCTGACACCAGCACTCAAGGGCTGGATTTGAAGACCTCTGCTCTTTAAAGTTAGCATTTGGAAGCTTTCCAGATTTGGAAAGCTTCCAAATCAAAAGGAACTTCATCTTGATTCTTTTCCACTCTGCAGTCTAATCTGCTGCCAATAATTCAGAAACAATTCACAATTTCTGCCATAGCTGTGCCTATACACACAGTTTGTAATGCAGTGAAAGTTATGAGTTGGTTTATATGCACCTCAAGTTGAGCAGATATTTATTTTCTTTGTTATTTTTGAGATTGTAATATTCGATATATGATGACCAACTACAAGCAACACTGGTTTGAAATGAAAAAGGAAACCTAGCAGGTCAGAGAACATGATTCAAGTAAATAAGTGTCAAGGCAGGTGAATGCTGAGCTAATTTGTTATCTTAAGATCTTGTGTCCTTGTAGCTCACATGAGGATTTGTGATTATGTGACAAAAATATTTTGCCTAGAGTAAGAGAATATAGAGTGAGATAGAAATGCCATTGTGAGCTTTAAGCGATTAGAGCAGAACCCAAGACATTTAAAATGTTATTAATCACTTCATGTAGCTTTCCTGCTGTATGAGAGGGAGCCCATGCTTCTCTATTTTGCGTTATCTGAAGTCAGCAACCTCAGCTCAAGATGCAGGTGTGGTAACACAGGCATGAAATTAATGTTGCAACCAACCTGGCAGGGCTAATAAATAAAACAACCGACTACAGCTGGACACAGCCCTCCATATGGTCCACTTCTATCTCAATCTGCCGCTATCCATCCTTTATGCAATACACAGTCTATCCAAAGAGGGGTCTTATATACTCCAGCCTGGTTTCTCTTCTCATCTTGCACTTCCCCAAATGAGACAGCCAGAACAGGTTCTGCTATCTTCCTGAACTACAGGCAAGGAAGATTCATGAGTTTAATAGGTCTAATGCATTAGGGAACCATTCAGTGACACCCTAGTTTTACAGCATGGGGCCCAGGTGCCCTGTAGAAAGTGCATTAAGCTGCTTGACAGTAAAATAAAACATGGTCCTTTATATTGTTTGCATTCTATAGTCATGAACAAACACACACATTTTGATTTTGTACTGGCAAATTCAAGGTCTATATGACCATATGATAAATTACCAGTTTCACATCAGTTGACAACATAATTTGCTTTGGAAATAACTTCATAATAGTGATGCATGCATTTGTTCAGTAAACATACACATAATCATACATACACACTTGATTCTAAAACAGATTCACTTTATTTTCAGTATAATCAGGATGAGTGCTTCCTACTTCAACCAAGTAATAATAAAATGTCTGTCTATGTATGCTATTAAATTTGATTCAGAATGCTTATCTGGTACAGGGATTTTATTTACTGCGTGATAGAAACACAGAGAGTAACAAATAACATTGCAGTTTTAATCACAGCATTGCATAAAACCAAACTGTGTCCTTTGGCATCATTTGTACAAGAAAATCAACAGGTAAGCACAACACCTAACCTGCTATGACGATGTTGTATGATACTGTTCAAACTTCTGTTTGTGTGTAGCTTGTACTGCACCGGTGTTACATAAATTGTGTGTATTTTAATAAAGGACATATAAATTACAGTGTTACTATCTAAGACAAGAGTAAATGAGTACAGTTTTACTGTGATGCAGCCTGATCGTCTTAAATTAAGAGTTCAATGCTCTACGCAATTGGTGCCCAGCAGGTGGTCAGATTTATCCATCCATTATAGCTCATCCCAGCAGTGCTGCAGGAGAGCTGATGTCTGTCACCAGCAGTGACAAGGAGATGAGTGCACCTTGGATGAGTTGCCATTCCTATATGTAGTAATATAAAGACACAGGCTACACAGAAAAAGTAATTTAGAATGGTCAATAAACACCATGGATCATTTTGGACTGTGAGAGAAAGACAAAGTAGACGTCCTACTGGCCCAATGGGCACCTTATAGACATTTCCACAAAATTAAAATTAAAATAAAAAATAAATAATAGTATAACAAATAACAAATAAGAGTTGGAGTTAAAAAAATAGTAAGGAGAAATAGCCAACAACTAAGTTAAGCAAACACAGGGTGGAGACTGGATTAGAATCTAGTTCTGGAAACACTGAAGACTAAGAAAAGTAAGGGAATGTAGTTGGAGGAGTAGTTGAGTCACAGTCTTTGCACCAATAATTCAACTTAAACAGGCATATATGTAGTGAACAACCAACCCAACGAACCAGGAGGGTGAGAGGACATGTAAATAAAATATTGCTCTATATATATATTTACTCTACAGACAAAATCTCTGTATCTTAGACCTCCCTGATCTTGTAGGGAGGCCTAATTCATAAAGACACATTTCACCTAATATTAAGCTCATTCTAGGTCACTGGAGGCTTACTTCTGATTCACAAAAATTGTGAACTCAAAATCTTTAAGCACAATAGAAAATCCTTGTTTTCCAGTCACTCTGTCCGGTTTTTAAAATGACGTCGCAAGGCATGATGACGTACGAAAATAATGCCCTAACGTTCATGTGCATTTAACACTAGAATGTACAATTTGATCGCTATTGTAGAAGCAAGTCTACCACAGATATTTTGGATGCCACTTGAGGGCTGAGACACTCCCACATCATGCAAACAGCAATGTGCACCACTGCCACAATCAATGTGACTCAAATAGCCCAACCATGACCCAATGATAATGTTGATTAATCTCATACTACACTATGCTAATACTTCACTGGCTTCTGGCATGGAATTTTTGAAACTGAAGATGAAACTTAAACCACCACTTGGGGTGTATGCGTATATATGCACACCCAACGAAACTGTGATGTCACTGAAAAGTTACGTACCTGGTTAGGACATAATCGTATACTGTGAATTGTTTCCAGTATGGACACAACATGAGAGCAAATCAAACATGACCTTACATAACGTGACTCATTCCACAAAATCTCCTTGATTTCCACACATTTAAATTCATGTAATGCAAGTTTCTCTTTTATGATGCTAAGACCAATTAGTCTAAGTGCTCATGAACAAAGAAGAATATTGAAACTTTTGTAAAGACAGTCTGAGCAAAACAAATAAGTATTAAATTTAAATGTCCTATTCTGTGGATGAGACAGTGGGTTGACAAGTGACGTCAAAAATATAGTTTTGGAATGCATCACTTTTGTACAAAATATAGTGAAGAAAGAAACAGCTATTGTTTTGTTTTTAAAAAGGAATGTCCCTAGGTTATATAGGTGAAAAAAAAGAAGCAGATAAAACAGAAGGCAGTAATTAATTCTAAACCTCCTTAATTAACAATTCCTAACATGTTGTTTATATAGCTCGTGCAAAGTTCACAATATGCCTGAGGCCATATACATCTGTGTACAGCACTGCTAGTAAGGCATGCTATAAAATCAAAGCTATGCATAGAAGCTACCTAAGAGATAAAAAACAGCTAAAACTGTAATTATACTAAACCTGGGTTCAGTCTTTGTTTAACATCAGCACTAGCAAAAAGTTAGTTACTACTCTGTTTATTTGCAAACTTCAGTATCGAAAACCACCAAAAATGTGCTTGTTGCTGTCATTCTGTTAAGTGCCGCCCTGAACGATCAGCCTGTCTGAGGAGAATATTTGCCATTTTCAGCCACTTTGATGGAATTAGCCATGAATGAGGCCATTAATATCCACCGCAGCAGGGGAAATACAGCTTTTATTAAAGGTTGAGAGGATGTGGTTTGGTCCCCAGGTAATCAGCACAGACTCAGCAGGGCTGACAGGTCTGCTGGTGCTTTTTTTTTTTTTTTTACCACATATGCCCACATCCCTATAGGCATCGAGCGGCCCCAGAAAAGGCAAACAGATGGCCTTAGGTTGTGCGCTCGTGTCTTGAAGTGTGAGCTGAGAGCAGGAAGCAGGGACGGGTGAGTGGGCACAGTCAGAAGGCCTGTGGGGTCCCCAGGGCTGAGCACTAAGCACAGAGCAAAAAACTGACTGAATTATAATAAATGTGACAGTGCTGTAATGCAATTCCATCCCCTTCCATGTTTGACTGTGTAATTGCTGTTCTCTGAATTGAAATGTTGCAGTTTCAAAGGCACTGCATTTCAAAGCGAGTCAGTCTATATGCTCTGACAATTTGCGTTACGCCATCTTTGCTTTCAGCCTGAGCTGCACACTTGTATAGAAACGTTTCTTGGTTAGAAGTCCTGTCTTTAGAAAAAAAAAAAAAAAGAGAGAAAAGAACTACTGCGCTACATCAAAAGCCACTGTCAAAATCAGGAGAGCAGACATGTATATGTGCTTGAGAGGAAAAACCTCACTGAGACGCAGTGAACACAAATGAGATTTTAAATGAGAGGGGAGTGGCTGAAGAACATCATACCTTTAACTCATAATATCAAACCGTTTTTCTTAAGTACGTTATACAGCTTTTCTAAATAATTTACACCCATTGAGCTTCTGCACACTTTGTTACATTGTAATCACAAACACTCATGTATCTCATTGACGCTTTATGAAAATAACAAAGTGTTGCATCTGAGTGAAATCAAAGAAAAATCTATTATAATTTTCATGATTTCTTGCAAAAATCTATTCAGCCATAGAGAAAATTTAAGGTTTTGTAGACTCGCCTTTTACTTACAATTGCATCTGCTGTTGAGAGCATCAACTTTGCACATTTAGAAAGTGAAATTGAAATATCCTTTTATAACCTAACCATGCTTTATGCTTCTCCCCCTTTCCTCGTTACCTGTCTGATAGGTTTCTTGATCTTCATGTTTGTTCACTAATGTTTTCTTACAACCCTCTGAGGCCTTCAGAGAACAGCTGTATTGACATTGAGGTATATTCTGTTAAGTGGTATTTGAGTAAATAGGTCTGAATAAAACTGCAAATTTTACTTTTAAGATATTTGCATGTAAAAATGTTGAAAACCGTGAAACGAGGTTTCCCCCTACCTTGTAATTTTTTTCTTCCACACAATATGGTAGAAAAAAATCAATAAATATACTGAAGTGTGTGGTCGCAGTTTCACAAATGCAAAAATAGTGCAAGATAGATGAATACTTTTGTAAGGCACTGAAATCAGGTCTGAGTTAAGTCAAATATGTTTCATGTTTGTGCAATTCCTTTAGCAGGCTGAAATAATAAGAGCAAGTGTTCACCCAGAGTCTGAGGTCTTCAAATTAATTTACCATGCAAAAACACTGTGAAACAAAGTCTAATTAACGGAAAATCAATAGCACCATCACAAGCAGCAGAATTCCCCTTAACATTTTTAGACTAATAACTGTTCCCTACAGTCCAATGACAGCGCAGTTTTTAGCCAAATCTTTCCAAGCAGCAGTCGATTAGCACCTATCTTTCTTTTTCTCTCAGCTGTCAAAAGAAAATCTTAATAGAAGCTCACTGTCAATATGGTTTCATCATGATGGATTCAGGGGAGGATCAATCACGTCGGTCTGATTTAGAAAACACCTGCACGCTCTGCCCAACATTTGTCATGTCAGTTTTAGCAGCCTCCCTGTAGCATACAGATCAATTTTGATTACAGCTGTCACGTTCAAAATAACAAACAAAGGTATCTGAAGATGTGATAAAGCAGATGTTTACAATACATGAGGCTTTAATAACAAGTTATGAATTGGGTTGTTTGTCTTCTGTGGGTCAGATAATGTCTCTTCACATCAGATTTCAATCTTCACAAGCCTGGCAATAATCTCATAAAGATTTTTTTCTTTAGCCTGGGTTTCATTTCATCACATTCATAACATTTTCATTTTAATCACCTATACTAAGCTATTGGCTGCAGAGGAGGAGTCCTTGTGAAAATGATGTAAAACATGTTTAAGGCATGTCTGTGGATCTGTGTCATCAAGGGGGATTATACTGACTTGTCAGCAAATGCATGTTGCATTAAAGTACTGTTGCTCAACATTAAGCAGCTAATTGCCCTTTTCTGACACCTTCATTATTTCTTAATGGAATTGGAGGTCTGCTGGCCAGAGAAAGGTCACATCAATACAGGCTGTGCCCCCTTGATAGCAGGAAAGAAGATGTTCTACTGGCTTGACAAAGTGGTTTGAAAAAGTCATTTCTGGGATGGGAGCTGCTTTTATTAGCTTTTATGTACTACAATTACTTTTAGTATTTCAGTCAAGCCTTTTCACAGTTTACCCATCAATAGCTTTAGTTTTATGGCACACTAATACAACAGCATAAATATCTGATGGTATCTCATATAACATTCCATTTGTCACAGCAGGACTGCATTATGGTAAAGTTGGGTATTCAACCTTAAGACAAATTCTTCTTTAATTAGAGTAGCACAATCATACACGGAACTCCAACCTTTATTTTATCAATAGGACAGGCCTTTGTCAACTCCTATAACATTTCACAAGTCTGGAGGATACAATCGCTCTAGACCATTCCCAGTCCTTTGTCCAGTCTTCTCTATTTAGTTGAAACAGAGAATTAAGTGCCCTTTGCTTTAGGCACCTGATTCAGGTAGTGAGTTAAATATCCCACTAAGAAATGTGATACTTCTCCAACATACATCATCTGTGATTTCTAATTCCTACTATGTAAAAAATGAATGACTTAAAATGCTTGTATATCATGCAAAACGATTATCAGTCCCATCCACATATATTTCTTTAATTATATACTTGGAATGAAAACATTAACTAGACTTTTTCCCAGTGTAAAATAATCCTCTTTGAAATATTTACAATGCATTTTCACATTAAATATTAATTAACAGTAATTCCCACCATTAAAACCAGTATGAACAAATGATATGGTATGTAGCTGATCAACAATTTATGTATTCACAACCAATATTCAAACAGACCTCTATTATACTGTTGAGTAACCAGCTATCAGATACACTCTGATATTCAATTCAAGTTTTGTTATTTTGCAATTGTTTTGCTTTTGCAAGAGAAGAGGACCCACATCATCACAGGTCCTCTGTTATACTTAGCAGTGGGGATGAGGTGCTTTGCTACATGTGTAAACTGAAGAAATCTGGAGAATGTCATGCATTTTGACAATCCCATTTTCAACAAGATTCTTTTAAGGTATTGGTACTCAAACACAAGATGGCAGAGGAAAGTAATGAAGATTGAGTTTTTATCATGCATCCACATCAGTCTTAAAGTTCTATCAGAAACTGATTTTTAGAAAGGAATTAAAGAGCTACACCAGTGGAATAATATTCTTCAATAAATTAGACTGCACCATCCATTCATATCTGTCATTCAGTAAGGCAGGACAATTAGATTGGAGTCCAATTTAAAAGCAGAGCACATCCTTGAAATTTCTTAAATAATCTCATTCAAATGCTGTTCTCAGGTTCAACCAATAATAGGATTCAGCTCTGTGAGTCGCAAAAGAGAAGTAAATGCTTTTAGTGTTTTCTTACTGCACACATAAATATCTATCAGTTCAATACAACTGCATCATCTTCTAAACCCAGTTAAATATCTGTAACAGCAAAAAATACTTGATGGAAACAAACATTTCAATTATAACAGCAACACATCCTTACACTTTTGCTACTCTTTCCCCAAGACTATTCCTGTCTCAAAATCTGTGGAAGATTTTTTCAATACCTAATACATAGAAGCCCGGGTGAGCAGAAACACAACTTTTCAAGATGCTGCAGAACTGTGAAGGTATTTATGGGTTGACACATCCAAATCCTTGCTAACTGAGTCTCTTCTGTCAGAATGTCATGCTAACATGGACACTTTATTAAAAGAACTCCCACCGGCACTTTCACTGCTTGAGTTGGAGACGTGTGTCTGTATTGACGACGGGAGAATTGTGATACATCTATAATCACAGTGTGGATGAATACAAATGATAAAAGCAATAGGTTCCACACAGTGTTGACATTTCTTTCTAATTATCCAGCTTTCTTCACATCAATGGCAGATGATGGAGTAGTGTTTGAGATGGTGTTGTTGGCTTTAGATGCAGTTGACAAACATTAACAAGTGAAGGCAAGAGGCTGGAAGTTCAAATCAAGTAAGGGGTAGAAAGAGTTTTCTTTTTCCAACATGGTTGTTGGTGATAAACAGGCTGTTGTATTTCTAAAAACAAAAAAACAAAAAACAAACTACAAATTTAAGGAGATTTTCACCTATGCCACAATGTTTCAGATTTACAAAGAATGTGCAAAATAAAGAAATGATCAAGTGAGCAGGATTTTTACTTTTTGTTTAACAAAAATGGACAACAAACAGGAAATGTTACTTTGTCTGTTGGCATAAATCACAATAGACAGATGTTAGTCAGAATGTGTGATAAACAACACAAAATAAACACACAAGACCACACTACCTAAATATTGTTGCAGATAATGGCCATCCATGACAACAGATAAATTCAAACACATCTGCATACTTAGTCTTTGCACAACAATCCCACTTCCCATTTCTTGAAAACATATGCCACAATTTATATGGGAGTCAATGCAACTTCTTGAGAACATAAATTGTGCACAACATACTTTTATTATCGCAATAAATGTTAGCTAAACATATGGATTCCATTAAGAAGCAAAAAAATAAATACAAATTGTTTGAAGATGTTCTAGTAAAATTATTTTTAAAATACAATTAGGTTGTTAGATCACCAAAACAAAAACAGATGTACCCATTTGCAACGTTTTAAATGACATCACAATCAGGTCACCGGCCTTTAGGGTGTGATGGAACAGGAGATTCACTGCCTACATATCTGCAGCAACTGTGTGATGCTGTGTCAATTTCAACCAAAATTTATATGGAATATGTCTGACACCATGTTGAGTTAGATCTGAAGCTAAAGGACCATACAGCTTGGAATTAGATGGCGTAAGCTGTACCTAATAAAGTGGCAGATGAGGGTATCATAATCACAGGTTGAAGGTTGTAAAGGCAATGATTTTCATAATCTTGACATTTTTGTTCCAATTATGTAACTTTTTTATATGCCAACAGTAGATCATGTTATATTAGTATTTTTACAATGTGTCATTGGTTTTACATACTGTCTAAATATAATAACGTGTGTAACCTGTGGATTCTTCACAATCTCTAAGCAGTTTATGATGTGGGCGTACTGCATTACTGTCTTATTAGAGGTGCGCTGCCTGGCTGGAATGACTCCCTAACCAGCAGCATATCGCATTAGCACCAGCTCCTTAACACCGCAATATCACACAACAAGTGACCCTGTAAAGGTTTCCCCGCTCCCACTCAAGCAGGAATATTACCAATCTCGTCTTTCATTGGCAGGATAAACCTGCCATGTATTTTTATTTTTTATTTTTTGCCTCCACCTAATCATCTGCCTGCGAAATGAATCCATCTCGATCACCGCCTGTTGCGGGTCTTTGCATTCCTCCTCCCCGTCCTCCCTCACGCCATCTGTCTCTCTTCTCTCGCTCCCTCTCCCCGCAGCCCTTCTTCAATCATTTTTTCATAACTCCTCCATCTCTGTGGCCTGTCCGTTCTCATATGCTTCCCCTATCTTTTTTTTTTTCTCTCATGCTGCTTCTGCTCCATGCATTAAATACGTGCATCTCGTTTCTGGTGCAGCGTGTAACGCGTTTCTTGGACGAGCAAATTTCAGTACATATCAGCTGATGATTGGCACTGACGACGGCCGCGCCTGATGTACGGCGACATGCTGACCATCTCAGCTGTTGAGCGGCTCATTATCATTTAGAAGTGCTTGGTGCACAAACTACACTCCCACACAGTCTGCCGCTAACTCCTGACAGGAATTAAAATTAAGTGAAAGTCAGCAAGGGAAAGACTCTTACAGTCATTGTTATAGTGAGCCAAACTTTCAGACCGCAGCCATCTCATATGGCTTTTTTGGGTTCCCTTGGAGGACAATGTTGGTATGTGCTGCTCGTTAGCACGCCCTGCGTCTCTTTCTCACTCCTCACTCAGGCCTCCTCCCCCTGTCTATTAAAGTCTGGGACCAAATTATCCCCATTCTCTGTCGGTCTCTTTCACCCTCCATCTCCCTCTGAGCTCGCTGTGAATAAGAGTCTGGAACACAATAACCCCTGTTCTCACTTTCTCTCTTTTTTCCGCTTTATCCATCCCTCCCTCTCTCTGTGTGTCAGCCTCTCTATTCTTATGGCTTACAGGAGAACTCTGTGAAGGGAGCAGATGCTGAAATATTTATTGATCTGTTTCCCTCGGTTTTATTTATTTCCCTCCCTTCCTGTTGCTCTCCTATTCCGTCTGCAAAGACCCAGAAACACCTCCAGCGCCACGAGACGGCAGAGGCAGCAGGAGAGGCTGAAAATCCACAACATAAAACTATTATTTAGCATTTGTTGCACCCAGTGGTTTCACCTGTGTAAACAGAAAATGAGAGGCGCGAGCGTGGGATGGAGGCTGAAAATGTGAGGGAGAAAAAACATGGCAATGTTGACTCCAGTTGGAACAGCAGCTTTGGCATGGATTGAGTCGTGAGACAGGTGGGCTGTTCGGCACGTTTTGGTGCCGGCATCTGCTTCACGGAATTGTTGACAGGAAACACTGATGTTGCTTTTTTTCCTCCTTTTTTTTTTGGTCTGTGCAAAGGAAGTTGTACAAAACAAATGGCTTCTGAGGTAGAAGTAGTCATGGCAGCAATGCCCTTAGCAATTATAATTAGAAGAGCAACAAAGTTAGTGGGGTCGATTTTGATACGGACAAAGTGGTCTTTTGCCAGGGGCGGCGTGGCCTGAAGGAAGCCAATAGGGGGAGAAACACTGTGGATAAGTTTTCACCCAACTGATATGTATGCTTGGATTGAATCACCTTTTCATAAAGTGCCTTGAGGTGACATGTGTTCTGAATTGGTGATATGGAAATAAACTGAATTGAACTGAACTTAAGTCAATGGGGAGTAGAGCGCCCTTGTCTACATAGTAAACAGTGTAAGAAGATATGGCTGTACATTGCAGCCTGTGAATGACAGTAAAGTTGATACAGAGATAAAATAAAGTGCAATTACATTTGGCCAGTTCTATTTACAAATCTGTTTATTTAGATTGGTCAAAGTTATTTGACCAGTCTTTTATATACTACCCTTTTGTTATACTTTTGGATGCTTTTAGATTGAGCCAAACATGAAAACCATGAGAAGCACAATATTTAAAACAGATTCAAAAGTTGGCTGAAATAAATGTTTTCCCCTCTGCAAAAGAAAATGATTTAAAGAATGATTAAAATTCCAACACAGCAAAGGGAGGTTTGTCCTCGAACGCAGCACATGGGACATGAAAAACACACATGAATACAAGGCTGAATCCCTTCACCAGACATGGCCTGCATTAGCGCCTGAGCTTTTTCCATTGATTTGCTGGAGAGCGCCTTGTCTTTTGGTAATGAGGACAGGGAGAAAAGCAAGACCCTCGTCCCTCCAGGCTCCCTCAGGAAAAGCCGCCCGCACTAATCTGAATTGTGTTTCGAATGATCCTAACTCCCCGACACTAAAAAAGAAGACCAGAAGAATGAGGAATAGAGGAATGAAAATCACACAGAGCTCTCCATCTAGTAGAATTCACTCCTCCAAAGTGTATGCAACGTCCTACACATTGCCAAAAAATGAAACATCTCTTTTCTTGTTCTATTCTTCTGCTGTCTGTAGAATATCTTCATTTGCAGAGTAAACCGAAGCTTTGGAAAACAAAGGAAGGATTTATGTTTAATTTAGTAGGAATGCACTTAGAAATACATTATTAGCAGTATTTCCTAAAACATTTAAGACAGGAACATTTTTAAACAAAATTAAAAAGCCATGATTCCATGCACTCTAACAAGGTTTCCAGGGCCTTTAGAGAAACAGTCTCAGCATTACACATCCTCCACCATGCTTAACAGGGGATATGAGGTTCTTTTCCACACATTTATCTTGTTTTACAAACCAGAAGGATTTGTAATACTGGTTGCCTCACAGCTCAGTATTAGTCTCGTCTGACTAAAGTACACAGTTTCAGTTAAAACAGTGGCTTCAAGCAAACTCTACTTATTTACATTTATGAATGTAGGACAGAAAATATCTGTCTTTGATATAGCATGTGATAGTTAGGAAATGCCATGGCTCACTACAGATCTTTCACAGTAAACTTTGGATATTTGCTAACCTTTCTATCATCTTTTCTGCAATTTGTAAGACAAACATAGATACTTTTCTGATCCTTTTGGGTCAGAAATTTGTTGCAATTTCATGATGTTTGAAGTGTGACACATTGTGATGAAATTAAACAGCATGTCTATTTTACTATTTTAATGAGGGAAACAACTAATTGGTTTTTGTGTGACATTGCATTACTGAATAAATTAACTGAGGTCAAAGGTTGCATGTCTGCAAAGTATTTAATGGGATATTATGCAACTACAATATTAAAAAAAATCTTATTAGGCTTTTCACACATTTTGAAACATGGTGTATGCTATTCTTGAAGATGTTCTGCTTCTCTTTTGTTTCAATCAAAAAGTGAGCTACTGCTGTGTTATATTCTGCATATTGACTTAGGATTTTTTTTAAAAATAAATGTAAAACAGAAATTGCACGTTTTATAAAGTAGCCATCTTAATCAGTGTGAGCTTTCTAAAGAAAAATAAAATGACTTCTTAAAAGAAGAGGGTTAAATCTTTAGAACAAATATAGAGAAGTTCAATATTTTAACAAAAATAGTATAGCAAATTTCTGGAATGCAAAAATGTAATTCTGGTGCAGATCACAGAGAAATATCCTGACTTTTCATTAATAGGAAGCTTATGTCACATTATCAAAATACAGTGGTTTAGTGCATTTTTACTGAAGCTAATTTAGGTTGTTTTTTTTTATTTGTTTCTTTGCCTTTTTTTTGCTTGTGGTAATCAAGTTTTTTTTTTTTTTTTTAATAATAATTTCTGGCAAACTAACATGACTGGGGTTTAGTGTTTCAATACTTTGTGTAAAATCGTTATTAGCTTCAAAATGTCAGCAGGTACTTTTCAGAGCAAAAGGGGTAAAGTTTTCCCTTAATAATTCACAGAATAAGGTAGACGTTAAGGGTATTTTTTTGTCTAAAATTTTTAGGTTGATTAATACTAATCAACCTAAAAATTGATTTTTATTGAAGTGAATGTTACTATTCACTTCAATAGTAAGTGAATAGTAACATTCACTTACTATTGAATTTCTACTGATTTACTGCTTACAGCTTCAGAGGAAATTGGTGCAATTCATATTCCCCGTAGCCCAACTAAATTATTATTCAGTGAGTATATAGGCAAAAATATGTTGTCTCAGACTGTGTGCGCCTGTTTTATATGAGATGGCTGAGGCATTACTTATTGCTTCCTTGATAAGAATTAGTTTTCCCTCATGAAATATCCATCCCTCATCATTAATAATAGATTCGAATTTTCAGTTGGCAATAGTAAGAACACTCAATGTTTGTAGTCGTGCCAAAAATCGGTATAGGTCTTTCTGCTGAATATAACAGACAGGAAGGACGAAAAAAGGTCGTAGCAACACAACAGTCTAATTTCATTGGGCTAAATTTCTAGCGGTCTAAATATCAAGCCTACTTTATTATATTTAGTGTTGTCTGCAGAACAACGTGTCATGCCATTCCTGAAGATTATTTGCTCAGGATAAAATTTACTCCCAAAACCAAGGTTCCACATACACATGCATCTGATGACATCACATTAGGAATGAGCAGGTTAACCAGATTTCATTCAATGAGAGAACATTGTAATTCATCCATCTTATCTTATCTTATCATTTATCTTTCATTTGACCCATGTTGTTTGTTTCCCCTTTCTGTTGTGTTTATTTGTATTCTGCAAAGCTGGACCAACATATCTGAGTCAAATGTCAGAGCAATTTCAAGTCTTTAGGAAAAGTGACTGATTTCAGCAAATCTTTGAATAATTTACTAATAAAAACCACATGATTTGCATGATGCATTGCATTAAGATGATTTTCAAGTCCCAACTGTTTTCTGCAGAACTGCTGCATAGCCTCCTACTCCCAGGAAAAATGATCGCGGAGAGGAAAACCAATAATCAGCCCAATCTAAGCAGTTAGCTCCACCATGCATGCACCTGCAGCACAGCCTGTACCATCAGCATTACTCCTGCCAACTCCCAGAGGGAAGAGGTAAAAAAAAAGTCCAAGATCACTCGGCAGTCTAAAAGAGAGAGGTTGTTCCAGATTGCATGCAGCAACAATCTACTGCCAAATTACAGGCATTAGGTTGAAACATTCAAAATGTGGAATTTACTCAAGAGTGGCAAATACAGACAAAAACCATTCAAGTAGAAAACAAAAGAGGAATATACGCAAATTCATACCAGTTAAAGTTCTGCAGAGAATCAATGTTCAATGTCACCCCTGCATTGCCAACCACATTTGGTTGTGCAACATCCATTGATTACGCCAAAATCTGTGAAAAGTTGCTTTGCTCCTGTTGTGTCATCAGCACAAACACACACAAAGCTAGAAGTTAATCCAGCCTGATGTAACCATCAATCCATCAGGCAGGATTGATGGATGGGTGTTTTCAGACTGTGCACAAGATTCCTTTACTTTTCTTTATACCTTTCTCCATATATCATAACTACTAGCAAGTTTTTATTATTCTTCAGATATCATAAGTGATATCTGAATAATAACTGACATTATTCTTCCTATAACTGAATATGACAGTGACATAATAATTGGTAAGCTCCTAAAACCAATATGTGAAGACCGATTGGAGCAGTCATCAAAATCAACTAAAGGAATCACAGCTGTATCAAAACAGTGCTCCTTCTGCCTATTATGCACAGAGGCACTGTGGATAACCATCTTAAGGGGATTTTAACCTGTGACCTCTCACTCTCTGTTATAGTCCGATAGCTGCTAACACCGCAAGATGTTGAGGGCAGAGTTCAGCTTTAGCTTGACATATCACAGGGTCACTGGTTTATTGGTTATTTATCTCCATCCATCCATCCATCTTATTCCGCTTATCCGGGGTGGGGTCGCGGGGGTAGCAGCTTCAGAAGGGAGGCCCAGACTTCCCTCTCCCGAGCCACTTCTTCCAGCTCCTCTGGAGGAATCCCAAGGCGTTCCCAGGCCAGCTGAGAGACATAGTCCCTCCAGCGTGTTCTGGGTCTTCCCCGGGGCCTCCTCCTGTTGGGACGTGCCCAGAACACCTCACCAGTGAGGCGTCCAGGAGGCATCCTGACCAGTTGCCCGAGCCACCTCAACTGGCACCTCTCGACGTGAAAGAGCAGCGGCTCTACTCTGAGTCCCTCCCGGATGACTGAGCTTCTCACCCTATCTCTAAGGGAGAGCCCAGATACCCTACAGAGAAAACCCATTTCGGCCGCTTGTATCCGCGATCTTGCCATCCACTGATTGCCATCCCAGCCGCTTCACACTCGGCTGTGAACCGCTCCAGCGAGAGCTGCAGATCACGTCCCGATGGAGCCAATAATACCACATCATCCGCAAAAAGTAGAGATGCAATCCTAAGGCCACCAAAACGGATCCCCTCAACACCTTGGCTGCGCCCAGAAATTCTGTCCATAAAAGTCATGAACAGAATCGGTGACAAAGGGCAGCCCTGGCCGGAAACGAGCCCAACTTACTGCCGGCAATGCGGACCAGACTCTGACATCGGTCATATAGGGACCTGACAGCCCGTTTCAAAGGGCCCATACTCCCGGAGAACCCCCAACAGGGCTTCCCGAGGGACATGGTCGAACACCTTCTCCAAGTCCACAAAACACATGTAGACTGGTTGGGCTAGGGTGACCAGACGTCCTCTTTTTCCCGGACATGTCCTACTTTTCAGACCTAAAAAAATGTCCGGGGGGAATTTCAAAATCGTCCGGGATTTTGGTCAACTGCCTCAAAACACATTACATAGCTTACAGTGCATTGTGATTACATTGCCACTCCGTTCCACTACTCCACCCCCCCCTGCCCCCCCGATGTCCATGCGATATTGAAGAGTCGCTTTAGCCAACACAACCCTACAACATCCAGAGCCTTAAGGAACTCCAGGCAGATCTCATCCACCCCCGGGGCCCTGCCACTGAGGAGCTTTTTGACCACCTCGGTGACCTCGACCCCAGAGATTGGAGAGCCCAACCCAGAGTCCCCAGTTCTCAGCTTCCACAATAGAAGGCATGTCGGTGGGATTGAGGAGGTCTTTGAAGTATTCTGCCCACCGGCCCACAACATCCCCAGTTGAGGTCAGCAGCACACCATCCCCACTGTAAACAGTGTTGGTGCTGCACTGCTTCCCCCCCTGAGATGCCGGAGGTGGACCAGAATCGCCTCGAAGCCGTACGGAAGTCGGCTTATTTATCTCTGCCAAAGAAATAAGTAGAAAACCTTACTGCTGCATACTAAAATCTTTTTAGGAGGATATGATGCACTTCTTTGGAATATGTACAACAAGCACCACAATGAATATATATGAATATATGTTTTTAAAAAATATATTTTTGGAATGTTGGTTTGTAGAATGACTGGATGGCAGAGCAAATCTTCTGTTGTCTTACTATATTTATCATTTAATTGACCAGACTTGCCTGTCTAAGTGTTTTATTTTGTTGTCACAAATCTGCTTAGGAGTCAGATCGGATGGTTTTTGTTTAAATTATGCCTCCAGCTAAATTATCCACTGTGACCAAGAAAAGGTAAAGCTTTTTTTTTTTGCCTTCTGCTGATGTGCTTCTGTGACTTCTCAAAATTCAATACAGACTCTGCCAAAGATTGCCAACTCTACTGCTATTCCTTGGACTGCATTCGCAAGACCAAATTCAAGGTACAATACCCACTTCACACCTGAATGATTGAGCCGTAATTTAAAACTGATAATTCAAGTGATTCTGTACAATCTTAGGTGTGTAACAGGGGCTTGTTTCAAGAACCTTTGGTGAGTTTACAAAATCTTATCCCTATGTAAAAAGAAGCAAATCATAAGTTTGCTCTCTTTTTTCTGTCACACTGCCCTGAATACTTTACTACTCAAGAGTTGTCATGGTAACATCAAACCAATGCCATTCTATCTTTTTGTGTTTAATATACAATTTGTGAGTAATACTGAAAAAAACATCCAATGAAACAAGAAACAATAGCTCAGTATCAATTAATAGAAACACTTAAGTGTCCAGGCTTTTATTAAATTGAAATTTTTCATTTCAAAGGACTAAACTGATAAACATCCAAACAATGATCAACCCCAAAGTACATTCTGAAGGCTGAAGGATTTAAAAGATTAAATTGGAGGGATGTTTTTGCTTTGTTCCATTTAATGAAGCTCTCGCTGAAATAATGGTGCTAAACTACTTTTAGTTGTTCTAACTTGGTAGATCCAATTGTGAAACACATGAATCCTGCCAACCTTTAAGTAGAAATTTGCTTTATGTAACTTTAATTTCATATTAATCCCTCTGGCAGTTTCCATCATTAAGGTAAATTAAGTTTTTTGGGGGTTTTTTATGTTTCAAAGTCCATAAAACATGCATATGCCACTTAGCACACCAGAGGAAATGTTAAAATTACTCAGTTTTCTCCAGCCGTATGAGGCGTTGAGTAGCAGAGCGCTACAACGCTCACGTTTTGCTGCAACTGCCAGTCAGCTGACTGAAAGAAGGTTTCTACATTTTTTCCTTGCTAAAAAAATGACAAATTTAACTGTTTTGAAATATTTTCAGTTGCAAAAAACCTTTGACATTCATGGCAAACTAAAGGAGCACTAGACATTACTTCTAATAAAGTAATGCTGTTTTGAAATTGCATTCCACATAAACCAGCTACCTCAGATAATCAGGTAATGTCATGTTTGAATAGTTATGCTACTCTTTGAAGAACAGATAAGGAAATCACTTCTAAATTTAGATGGTGTTTATTATATGTTTTAAAATTGTATTAATTATTATAAGAAATTATTTTTGCCATTGTAAAAGTTGCATTTCATATTTTACATGTGATTAAATCACATGTTCTGCAAACATTTTTGTGAAAACACTATAGTATTTTTACTCAAAGTTTGCACACTGTGAGAATCTCTTACAAGCACATGAAAAATATATCCCATCTATCCTTATACAAAGTTATAGTATGTACAGAAAAGTCTCAAAGTTTTCTGACCCCTGAACACAGTATCACAACCTTAACATTGATTCCGGGTTTTCATGGAGCTTTGATTTTCTTTTTACTAAATCCAAAGGTCACCAATTTCTAGACCGTCAAGATCCAGACCCAAATGCCTCACTCAGATCCAGATCTGCTCTGAGACTTTAGTGAAATATTTTTTAGGGTAATCCATTCAAAGTGACTCAGCTTTTCTAGCCTTCAGGGAAGTTGCAGCAGAGCGAATTTTGAGGATGACAACAGAACTCTTGAAGCTGTCTGCTCAGACAAGCAAGCCGATTCAGAGAGCAAGACACACACAAGAAACTAAAACTGAGAAAAAAGTTAGGAGAAATATATATATTTCTTTATTATTACTCAGACTGCAAATGTGTTCTTTCTATATCTTTATAGAAACTCTAGTTTAAACCCTGTGTGCCTCATATGTACAGACACAAGAGATCAGGGTCACTTTTGAATAATCATACCCACTATATCCGGAGCTAAATGCAGTGCTTTGTAAAGTATGCATATATCTTAAATGTTTTCACATATGGCCACAAAACAGACATAAACTTAAATGTATTTTACCAAAATTTTAACCAATAAACACTCTAGTGCATAATAATGTAGTACAAAAAGGACAGTCAAGATGTTTTACTCCCAAAAATCTGAAGGGTGTGGCATCCATATGTATTCAGTCAATAGTAACCTCTGCCCCAGTTTCAAGTGTTAAGAAGCCTCTTACAGATTTTCTTCCAGAATTACCCATCCAGTAATTTTCTCCAACACTTACCAGCTTCTCTATCCCTAATAAAGAAAAACCTTCCCACAACATGATACAGAAATCAACATGTTTCAACTTCACGATGATGTGCAGAAGTAATCTTACCTGTTTTGCATACTGAACAAACATGCCACACCTTTAATTTGTTTTTCACTATAACTATTTACTAAAGATAAAAAAGTATGGACACCATATCCTGCTCCTTCTGCTTTACAAATATGGATTATTGTGTGTTGATCACATTAAATGTTAATAAAATGCACTAAAGTTTCTGGTTGAAATGTGACAAAAAACAAAAATGTTCAAGAGGTATGAATATTTTTACTACCTAATCTGAGCGGTGTCTTAAAATGTAGAAAATATGAACAGCTAAGCAGCAACCTTAAAACTTGTACCAACATAAATTTTTGACAATCTCAGGGATTGTGAAAAAGTGCATGACTGTAGTAGGATAACATTTGTATTGGAAAATACCTTTTTAAATGGCATCTTGATTCTGTCTTCCTCAGTTTCATGTCAGGGCATCCACATACACACATTTACTTTCACTGTTTTTATAGAAGTAATTGCACATATAGTAGGTTCATCATTATAATTATTTAGAAAAGAGGCATAAAACATCAGAAGTCAACCCTCTTCTTCACAATATGCCATTTTATTCAGCTTTAGTGTTTTTCAACATGTAATTAAAATATAATATTTTTAAATATTGCTTGAATTTAGATGAATGAAATTCACCTTTGTTTCAGTCTCTCAACCTGTGCCTCTGATGTGAAACAGTAGCATTTTGAGGTTTGATCTGCTCAATGGTGCATGAGCAACAAATTCACTGTAAAGGTAGCAAATGTGGCACACCACCACACAACAACAGAGAAAGAGAGGGAGACAAAAAAAAAGAAACCCTTGGGAGAATTTTTAGACCACAGGCCCTCTCAGTTCTGGTTATACCTTCCACCCTTGTCCCCGAGGCTCTTCACAACCAATCATAGCCCTCTCACTTGAACACTGGCAGATAAATAAAAATCTGCCAAACCAGCAGAGCATTTCTAAGCCAAACATGGAGAACAACAGCTCACAGAAACCATGGATTTCAAAGGGAGGGAGAAAAACCAGAAGCCCCTCCAGAATAGGAGCGTGAGGCATCTGTTGATGCTGGCAACTCTCTTCTCTTCATCTCCAAGCCAAGACTGTTGATCCATTGGAGGACTTGTGTGTGTGTGTGTGTATGTGTGTGTGTGTGTTTATGCATGCATGTGTGTTTGAGCATCCAGGATGAAGAGGGATGTCTATGTGCTAACATTTGCAATGCGCATTGACCCCACTTGGCCTCCATATGTTGCTGAAACAAGAAGGATGGTGGGGTACAAAGTGACCTCTTATGTTTTCACCCGCGTTCCTACTTTCTACACTTCCTCTTACTGAAGCTACCAGTATGCTGCTAGGAAAACCCGTCTGTTGCACTAGTTCAGTACAATACGTGTAATATGATCTCTGTATATGTCAGTGTGAAACTGGAATTTTAGGGCATTTGTGAACAAGGGAAAACAGGTTCATTATAAAATTAGAACTAAACTAAAATTATTTGATTTAATTTAAACATTCTTTATTTAAACCAAGACCCAGTGGAATTATAACTTAACAATTGAGGGCATTGACTTTTTCCTGTCTATTTGAAGAGAATATTCTTAATTATTGTTGTTGCGCCACATCCCCCCACCCCTTCTTTCTCTACTCTCTCACTCTCTACTTCCTCTTCTGAGAGGGGAGATGTGCAGCCTGCAGTCAACTAGTTTCACAGAGCACACCTGTTAACTGCTGATCTTTCTCTTTATTACAACTTGCACTTGTTACTGAACCAGGTTGATTTTAGTGACTCAGGCGAGTCCCAAGGTTGTTATTTTACATATAGTTTTGGGCTTAAAGGACCTATAAAACATTTTCTACTTTATCGTCTCCAGAATCAAACATCATAGCTATTTTACAGCCATCAAAGAACTTTGAGGTGACTCATTATTTGAATGTCCTCAAGATCTTTTAGATTTTCTTTATGCTAAGTATTTTATTATTAAGGCATTTTTCCAAGGGTCAGTACAGCTTAATTCAGTAGCAGAAATAATCAAATAAGTAAAATCAATCATCTAGTCCAGGGGTCTCAAACTCCAGTCCTCGAGGGTCGCAGTCCTGCAACTTTTGGACATGCCTCTGCTGCAGCACACCTGAATAGAATAATTAAGGCTCTGGAGAACTGATCTACACAAGGTGGAGGTAATTAAGCCATTTCATTCCAGCGGTTTGTACCTGTGGCACATCTAAAAACTGCAGGACTGCGGCCCTCGAGGCCTGGAGTTTGAGACCCCTGATCTAGTCTATCTTTCCCTAATGCTGACACTGAGAACTAAAATGGGAACCTTTGAGAGAGACAGACAGAGTATGGCGTTTCGAACCCCAGAACTGGCCTGACGATGAAGAAGGAGTTGCAGCAGGAGGAGGCTGTTGATCGACAGGCAGGATTCTCTGTATGTCTGATGAGCTTTCGTCTCTGCATGGATGGTGAGGTCACACAGGACTTCGGTGCTGGCAGGAAGAGTACTGATTTAGAGCAGCAGGTCTCGGGCCTTAGGGTGACTTCTTCATGTGTGTAGCGTTCCTCAGCTTCTTGACTTGCAGCTGTGTAGCTCCCTTCAATTTGTCTCACAATCTTTTTTGTCTGTTGAGATGTAGATGAGCTGACCTCATGGAAGGAAGGCACTAGTTCTTCTTTGTCTTTTTTCTTTGTCTTTGCCTTTGTCTTGGTCTTCATCTTTGCTGTGGTCTTCAACTTTGTCTTTGGGGTCTGAACCCAGCTGATGAGAGAAGTGCGATTTGAAGCCACATGTTGCGGGACTGACGGGTTGGTCCCCATGCGCCGGACAGTCTTCGGTTCTGTGGCCCCGGCTGCTGAGTTCTTTGTCCATCTCAATCTTGGCTCAAAGCTGCCTGGAGGATCCAACCAAAAGTTCCTCTTTTGCACTCACCATAATTAGGAACAGTTAAGATAAATGTTACACTAAGACACTTTCTACAATGAAATAAACTCTCATGATTAATAAACTTTTAGTACAGAGATTTATTCTAGACCAAAGTAAAACTGGCAGTGGTGGGAATGGATGTGTTCTATTTTAGGGAGCATGAAATCATATCAAGATTTCTTTCACACTAAAGCTGCCATTTAACATGAACAGGGCCCTTAAGACAGTGTCAAGGCACACTGCCCTGCATGTTTTTGGTGTTTCCCTGCCCAGGTGATTCCAATTGACAGGTGTTTACTTAACTGCAATCAGCTGAATCAGGTGTCGTGATGCAGGGAAACATCTAAAACACGCAGGGCACCGGGAAACACTTCCATAGATGATGCCCAATATGATGCCAAGGATGTCCCCCTTCTTGCTTTTTCCTGCCCTATCTGCTATGTACCCTGCTGGGATTTCTGATGCATCTTGAACAAATTATCTTCTTAAATCCATTTTCTCCCGAATAAGCAATGGATTCATTATCTACATTAAATATTAAAGTATTCTATTACAACAGAAGTCACTCTCTAATTTAATATGTATATTTGTATGGATATATTCCAGCTATAATGTCCAGTGCCTGGTCTGATTTCAGTAATAAAACAGGTTTTGAGTAATCACAGGCGATGTGCGTGCCAAGAATGCGCAGATATTTTGCAGTGAATTTCAGGAGGCGCTTGGCCATGCATCCAGATTAACCAAATTTTGTATTTCACGTAATAAGAGCAAATAAATGAGAAAGAGAAAGGTATGATGGCATGCCAGGACCTGGATACCACATGCGTGGTGTGGTTTGTGCATTCACAGGCCAAGTCTGTGGGAATCCTTTGAATAGCTTAATGGTGTTTTGCAGCTCAAAAAAATCCTCTGGCAGGCATGCCATTGTGCAGGTCTGAATCATATTTGACTGTTTCTGAGTGCATGTGCAAAATATGCACAACTCTTGTAAAGCATTTCTGCTTTGAGAATGAGAGAATTAACTATTAAATAAACAGAATTCAGTGGAAATAGTTGTACAATACAGAGAAATGTGTCTTCTACATCATTAAACAGCTAATAATAACTCACATACAATCTGCTAAATAGTGTTGGTGAAGTATTTAGGCAATCACAGTGTGCACACTTCTCCTGGGGCCACAGATATGAAGGATTGTTCTGCAGCTGTATGATTTATAAAGCATTGAGATGAAGCCTTTTAACAGTTCTGTTATTCTTTTATAATGCATGCTTTCCACCTTAAATAGATGGACATGCGAAAGGCCTTACAGCACCTTGCAGTAGAAGGCAGCATCCCTCTCAAAGATGGTCCTGATTCACATTTAAGGCAATGTGCTTACATCAGCGTCCAATCACTCCTCAGCTATACCTGAGATGATTGATCGCACCTTCATATCGCAAAGAATGCCACAGGTTACAAATTCAGACAAATGATATCTGAAATGAGGCTCACTTTTTGTCATGTGGTTGGTTTGTGTGACACCGAAGCCTGCTGTGGTTTTGTGTGCTCTGTGTGTATGTCCTGCAGGGCTGTCCGTCTGCTGTCTGCCTGGGCTGGATATGGGGAGCTTGCTGCAGGAAGCCAAGCATGACCGGCTGGGCTTTCATTGCCCACAAGAAAATCAGGAGCATGAGGGTACAGGCCCTGTCTGTATCAGCAGATTGTTAACCTCATATCTCATTGCACTGACACATCAATTATTGTTATTAAGCAACTAGAGTAATTTACTTATATACTGATTTCCCACCAGACTAAGGCAGGACTAATTGAGACAGGTGTGAGGATTTGAGCTTGATGGGCCAAGGGAAATAAGAGGATATGGTGAGAATGGTATGTGCACAGCTAGTGAGTCGTGGATCGCCCAGCTGTAAAGTGAGAACTTAGTGGATGATTTTGATAAAAATGCACCAATAAGGCACAACATTATGACCACCTCTTTAATTATGCGTTGGTCATCTTGCTTCCACAACAGCCCTGACTTTTAAATGGATCTATGTACTCCATTAGAGTTCCAAATGAGTGCAGTGATTTCTGGCACAAAGATGTTAGCAGGAGATCCTTTAGGTCCTGCAAGCTGCATGATGGAGGTCAAATATGATGAATTGAATTGGGATTAGGGAAATTTTAAATCATATTCAACAGTCAAACTTTTCCCAACTAAAACCAATCATGAAATATTTCTGATATATTGTGGATTTATGCATTAATGAATATCATTTCCATTAAAGGGTGTGTTCAGTCAATGCTTAGTTAGATGATATGGGTGAGAGAAAAATCCACATGGATCTTAAAAGAACATTGAACATTGCATCAACCGTCTTCCAATGGTGTCTCTTTGTTCCAGGTGTTCCCTCAAAGAAGGAATGCAAATGCATCATCCATGTGTTGAAAAATGAAGCATCATTCATCAGACCAGGCCACCTTCATCCACTGCTTCATGGTCTATGTCTGATACTCACATGCCAACTGATTGAACTTTTGGAAATGGACACCCTGACTGGTCTGCAAACAAGCTGCACTGTAGATTTAGATGCCTTTTTTTGTCAGAATCGGCTTTAACTTCTTCAGCAATTTGAGGCTCAGTAGCTACTTGTTGGAATTAATGTGAATTGATGTGTAACAGCCTACGCTGTTCACCACTGTTCCTTATTCAGAGCAGTAATGATTCTGACCTCTGCAAACCCTATAAGAGCTATAGATTTTGGAGATGCCCTAGTCCAGTTGTCTGGCCATCACAATTTGACCCATGTTAAGAAGTAATTATGAATTCATTCATCCATCAATCCAGCCAGCCTTGTTTCTGTCATCAGTCAATATATCAATGTGTCAATCCATCCAACTAATCATCCATTTACACAATTCTTACACAAGGGTCACTGACAGAATTATTTGTATTCAATACATTGGTCAACTTTAAAATAGGCAAAACTGACTAACAACTCAGAAAATTTGAATGTGGGAAACTCTATAATATTGAGTAAGAATGTGTAGGAACCTTGTTCAAATGCTAAGTTGAACATCATATCTCTTTTATAGGGGCAAGAATTTTTAGCGCATGTTCCTAAAGTGCGCTTGCCTCCCGCGATGAGCTGAATTAAAATGTTTTATGCCAGCCTGAAAAGAGGAAACACAGGTAGTTCATGCTGGATCTCTTCAGCATCCCAAAACCTTCCATCCATCTCTCATTCTTCCACGACCTTGATTTGAGGAAAGAACAAAAACACCGTCTCTCTGCATTGCTCCGACCCGTACTCACATTAACTCCACGCAGCCTCCCCCCCTCCCTCCTGCACACAAAATGCGTCGTGCGCGTGGGGATGCCGCCGGCCCATTCAAGTCACGTAGTAAAGGAACGTTCACCGAGAACCGAGGGATAGGAGTCTATTCCTCCCCCTTCTGTAAACATCTCAACATGCATCAGTCGATGCCCACGCTAAGCCACGATAGTAGCAGCACACTGCTCTGCGCTCACACGCACGCGCTCTGTATGCATGCGTACAAACAGCATTTCTTGACATCTGTGGGTAAGCAAACAGAAAACAGCAAACACGCGTGATCCACATGCATTCTTGGACCCCCAGCCTCCTCCTCTTCCTTCTCATCATCATTAGTATTCCCCCCCATAACCATTAACAGAATATTAAAAAGCAAAAGCTCACTGAAGAAACTTACCTTTAGACAGAAGAACCAGGATCAAACCAGCCAATGTGTTCAGCAAAAGAGGGCAGCCCATGATGGAGTTCTGATTGATTTTCTGCTCAAATGTTACGGTATTCCTTCCTTATGGAACCGCTGCGGGAATTCGACCCACTGGATGAATCTCAGCAGAAATAGTCCAACTCTTCTACATCCGACTTTTTAAATAAGTCCCGTCAGAGAGAAAGAAAGAGAGAGACAGAGAGCAAAAGATAGGAAAAGGAAAGAGTGAGATTTTCTTAAACGTCTCTGTCTGCCAGAAAAAATATATTACAGCAGAAAGCCCAAATATCCCAGACAGACTTAGTTTGGCTCTCAGTGCCTTGAAGAACAGGCAGAATTTCTCTAAAAACGCATGAAAACTGAAACGTAAACATTCACACCGTCCGATAATCTGATTTGATAATGTTTTTCTCAGAGAGCAGGATGGAGTCTGTGCGTTCTGGCCAAAAAACCTCAAGCCTCTCCGTTTGTGTCTCTGTTGGTATGCAGCGCGTCTCCTCGCTCCGCACTCAGCGCGTCGCAGAGAGCAGCGTTGAACGCGAGGCGCACAGCGCGGAGCATGATTGGCAGCTCATGGAGAGGCCCTCTCCCCCAATCGCTGGCCCCAAGGAAGGAGGCGGGATGTACGATTGCACCGATGTCCCGCAGAGAAAGGTAGACCGAGGAGCCGAGCAGGCCAATGGGAAGCGCGGGGTGGGCGGGGAGGATAGAGAGGCAAAGCGCGGCGCGGTGATAATGCAATGTGATTTATAGCCAGTTTGGTGTTGCTGCAGTACTCAGAGAAGGTAGTCCACTGGGGTGGGGGGACAGGCGGGCAGCCGTGATAACTACAGGGACTGAGGAGGAGGATGGAGTCAGGAGCAGGTGGAGTCCTCACATCAGTGGTCATGTTGTAGCAGACTAGGCAGAACATTATGACCACCTTCATTAGTGTTTTGACCTAAAAGACTAGGAACAATGATGTTATGTTTCTCAGGGATCTATGTATAGCCCTTCAGCCACCACAGACAAAAGTAATCAGTCTAAGGTTTCCAGCTTGAATTTAAGTTAATAATGTGAAGATTTATGTGGAGATTTTTCTGGTGAGGTGGAGGAAGCCATGGGAAAATGTCTGAGAGCAGCTTAACATACCTCCACCCTAAAGGGATTTAAAAGCCATCTATGGTGAGCTTATGTTTTTGTTTTTTTACAAAAAATATATTATTACTACTATTGCTATTATTCACCATAGTAATGAAAGCCTGCTTATGACAAATATTGTAATTCATAAAGCTAGATTTTTTTGCAGCATCCAGGTGAACATTGCAATTTCTGCTTCATATCTGGCCAGCAGTGACCAGCTCCTGCATTTCTCTAGAATATTATCAGAATATATTAGCAAACTATGCAGTAATTTAAAATAATCCATGGACATCAGCAGAATTTTTTTTTTTTTTTTTGCTTTATGTTACTGTTGTAAACAACAGCAAATTCCTATCAGATAAACATTACACACACCAGCAGCTACTGTGACTGTATGATGGTCTGGCTTATGTCTGTGGTATGAACTGTGTTTGTGTCCAACATCTTCGTGTTGGAGATGCTCAGACCCAGCCATCATAGTTTGGCTCTTGTCAAGTTCCCTCAAATCCTCATGCTTATATATATGTACATATATATTCCTTTGCTCTGACAGGTGCCATGATGAAAGGATGATCCATGTTATTCGCCTTAATTGTCAGTGGTCACTGACAATGATTTGTCAATGATTTATGCATGACGTTTAACCTGACATGACTCAAATGTTGAATGTCAGCAATCCAAAGAAGGAGAATGGGAGGAAAAAATTGAATATCTTATGCGTGTGAGCACAGACTGACTTGTGTCTGTAACGATCTAATTCTAACAGATGCCAACATAAACCCATTTAGGTAGAAATCTTCAATTTATGCAGAAGTAGACAACTAATGAGCTATTTGTAGGCATGTTAGTCTCTTTGTCTCTGCTGCATCTGGTGCTAATTACATAAGCGGCAGTTGCTTTTAGTAAGGGGCCACAGTGAGCAGGTAATCTTATTTAAAAACTTGATGGCAGACAGGAAGGTAAATGCAGAAAAGTTTGCATCGCATATTTATGCTAAGATTTCAAACACCTGACTGCTCATTACAGTCATAAAACATCACATAGTCCTTGTTATTTAGCTCACAGTGGCCTTTCCATTCTATATACAGTATCCCTAAATAGGTTATTTCCATATTAAGATTTTTTTTTTTTTTTTTTCAATGTTGAGTGCTGCTTTGTTTTTATTCCCAGAATAGCCAATTAATGCTTTATAACTGCTGAGTACATAAGTAATAGAGCAGTGCTGGCTGATTTATGTTATTCAGACAAAATTAGAACAAATACAGTTGGGGATAAACAAAGTGCATCTCTGGCTCTGATGAAAGATGAATAGGCCAAGAAGAGGAATAGGCTAATATTAATAAAACCAAGGACTGATTAGGTCGTTGTTGAAATGAGCTACAAACTGTGAATGACTTGCCCGGAAATTTATATTATTCCTTATAATTAGCTCTTATGCAGCAGAGAACATCTGAAGTCTCTCATTAGGGCACTATTTATAGCATAACTGTTTGCTTGTCTGATATAAAATGGTTAACCTCAAATAAAGTTCAACTGTTTTTTTCCTCAACATTTTTTGAGTCATACAACATTGGGCCTCCAAAGAATTAGAAGGAGTTTGTTATTGAATGATACCAGTCAGTGAAAGAGAGCAGAAGAATCTTTTAGGGTTTTAAATAGACCAGGGAACACCTGCATTCTTCATATATCTGGGATATGATGTAGGATGGAAGGACAAAAGCCTTTGTTATTCATTGTTATTTGTGCTTAATAGTGTAAGTCTGCACACTTATCTAATAAAACAGTTTTATTTTGGGTGAGCCAAAAAAAAAAATCATTTTTTTTTGCAATTGACCTTTACTGATTGTAGATTATAAAACAGGATGAAAGGGTTTTGTTATCTGTCTTGGTGTGATTTCTTGAAAGGACATGGAGACTTCAGTGTTGTGGAAAAAATAATTTTTCCTTTAGAGCTTTCATCTGTATTTGCTTCTTTTTTTGCAAACCTTAATGTTTCAGGTCATCAACATAATTTTTATATATGACATCAAAAACTTAAGTATATATGTGGAAAATACCACAAGTTTGCTGGACTGTGCCTTGTAGGCTTGTCTGGACTGTGATTGGCTGGTCTGCCTTTCAATTATGGTCCATGGCAACCTATTAGAACCTTAATGTGCTGGAACTTTCAAATTGAAAAAAATCTAGCCTTATTTGAAAAACTAGCCCCGCTCTTGTTAACTCAAATGTATTGTGATTAACTACATTTCTACTTGCAGTTATTGACAGATTTGATTCTATTGTGCTATCATTTTTGTATATCACTTTGGTGCAGTTTTAAACCTCTTTTTAAAAGTATACAAAAAAATGACATGGGCATTGACGGAACAGAAAATGTTGCTCTAGAAGAAATTCTTGAAGGATATTCTCCAACCAACATTTTGTGATCTTAAACTCAATTGGACTTGGGTTTGGATTAATCAGTAATCAGAAGGACACCAACAAGACCAAATATGCATAGAAAAATTAAGGCTTTGAAGATGCCCAATCAAGGTCCAGACGATAATGTGACTGAGATCCTGTGACATGACTCTAATCAAGTTATTTGTTCTTGTTTGCCCATAGTACCTGAAATCCTTTTTTAAAACTTGCAATTTAGGATTCACTCAGACAATCTTTTTCTGGATTTTTTTAAGGAGTTCAACATTTAAATGTGAGAAACAAAAAAATAAATATGATTTTTTTCCAAAACACTTTATACGTCTGTTGTAAAGATGATTACAATATCACATTTCTGCATTTATGAATGCAGGAAGATGCTAATTTGAACAATAAAAACATTATCTAGAGTAAAGATAGCAGGTCTTTGGCCAGAGGGACAAAATTGGCTTATGCTATTTCTTTAGACAAAACTCCAAGCACAGTATGGTATGCTGTTTCTCTAATCAGCATATCCTCCTTCCCACCTCCTTGTTTTCGGTACAAGTGTAGTTCTGTATTTCCACTGAAATGCCGCAGGACAGCTCACCCATTAACATAGAAATATTGGCTTGGTGTGACGCTGAGAACTGAGATCCAAACAAAAGATATGGTATTTGCACTTGGGCGGCTTTCTTTAATGGCTCCCATTATTGCAATCAGTGATTCAGCTAGGCTGTGTTGTACTTGCAAATATTATTTATACACCTGTCATATGTCAGACTGTTTGTAATCTGTTGTTGCCAGTTATTCTGCAAAAATAGAAACACCTGAAAAAATGTTGACACAAATTTGCATTTTGACTCAGATTTTTTACAAAAGGCAATTACCCTCAAGCCTCACAGGATCCCATCAAGCTGTGTGACAACCTGAGCACGATGAAAGCGAGTGAGCAGACAGGAGGCAGTTCGCAAGTTAGGAAAGTCTGGTTTGAAGCAGTTTAAAAAAATTATATTGAATTTCTACTACCTTGGCTTAAAATTAAGAACAAGATATTTTAGGGCTCCTGACTGCTGTCCCCAGGCTTACAAAGTAAATATATGTTTGTTTTTTGGGGTTTTTTGTGTTATTTTTTAGTTATTTTTCTTAACTTTTGTTGGCAAATTCTTGGCTTGAAGCACAATAGTGCTTATGTTCTAATGCCGCAAAGGGAATATATAGTCCTCAACAAACAGCTTTATGGACATGTGCTCATAAACGTCCAGGAGGTTGCAGCATTTCCATAAAGTGGAAGAGTGAAATAGAAGTTTGGTGAAGAAGGGTACATTTGTACATAAACATTGTGACAATACGTGATGAAGTGTTTGTGTATTTTCTTCTGCATTCTTCTTTCTGAGTTTATTATTGTTAGAAAATGTCTTCCCAACATTCAGTTGTTATTGCCATTATGGTTGTGCCATATTAATCGTATTATATATGGTTTCTGTTTATTCTTGTGTTCTGTTCTTTGTGCATTTGGATTTAATTCTCTTAGACCAGGGTTTAGTTACTTTCCCTTTGGTTTGTATTTTGTCTTTGTCTAGTTCAGGTTACTTTGAGTTCATTATTCATCATCCCTCAGTCTGCCTGTTTGCTCTCTTCCAGAGCAATACCTAATCCCTGATTATCTCACCTACATTCAATGTAATTCCCACTTTTCCCTCAACATGAAAGCCTATGCTGCATTCCAGTTGTAGTGGGAAATAGAAAATACCAGCTTCCCATTTGGGAAGGGAAACCACCCTCCAATGTTGGATTTTCCACTGAGAAAGGGGAGCAACCCCACTATGCCCAGTTACAACTTGTGAGGAAGATTTTGTGTTTCAATGTGGTCGCTCCTCACATCAATAGGGATAAACTATGATAGAAACATGTTAACTTTATGAGACACTTGTAAAAATGTTACATCTGGCACCTGCTACTCTAAATTGAACAAATTACTGGAACACAGCATCACTGGTTTTTATTGCTATATGTTGCTCAATCCTGTTATAATCTATATGAAAATCTACACTACATCATATTTCCTCCATAACACTAATTTGTTTTATAATTTAGTTAGTGACATGAACTTCAGTTCATGTCTTTGACTTTCTAAAAGTTGCTGTTTTGTGGTATCAGATTTATTTTTGCTCGCCTTCTGTCTCAATTGCCTGCATTTGTGTCCTCCAAACCCACCAACCCCGTTTGTTACTGCAGGACAGGGGGAAGCAGACTAGGCTCTGCTGGATCATAACAGACAGCTGACGGGACATCTTCTATTTAAAGAAAACAGTACTGCTGAAGAAAGGCCCAAAAAAGCCCTGTTACTCACAGAAGAGGAGGAGAGATTTTGAAAAAATTGAAAACTTCGTCTTCCATGGTAACATTAATTAGCCCTGCAGTGTCAGGGTCTAAACTTTTTGCACATTTCTTTTACCTTTAGCAGATTTTTTTATTTTTTTTAATGAGGCTCCTTTTAACTGCACTGATCAATTATTTTAACTGAACTTCTGACTTAAACTTAGTCATATTTAAGACTAAGTTAAATATGACTACCCTATCAACATCTTTAGGTGTCATTACTTCAGTGAATTACCATTTTCCAGAAAATTTTGAACAGAGTTAAACTTCATGGTGTCATAGCGCAAGCTGAAAAGATGGAGAAGGCTTTTCAAAATTTTCTTCAGCTTCCTTGATGTGAGCGCAGAGTCACAAAAGTGTGGATTTATTAACTAATGCGGCCTAAAAGTTAAATGTCAAGGTTTGAGTGTCTGTCAAAAAACAGCCACTATCTGTTATTATTAGTAGAAACAAAAGTGATATTCAAAAATAAAAAAATGTAATAAAAATGACAACAAAATTTTGCAATGTTCTTCTCTCACTTAAACTAATAAATTATAATCACCAAACCAAAAACCCAAAGCTGTTCAATCAAAACCAAGGTATTAATTACCATGTGGTAATTTCTTAGAAACACAATGTTTAGGAATGTTTTGGTATCTTCTGAAAAAATACTTTACAGGTTTTATACAGAAAAACGTTAAAGTTCTTAATTATACATCTATTTATTAACAGAAATGTATAAAAACAAACAACAAATTTTTCTATTAAAATGAAGTGGTGAAATTTTTTGAAGGAAATAGATCTATGAATTCTTTATGATTTGAATGTTTACTGTTTAATGTTTAATGTTCCTTCATTTTTGGATTGATTTTTAATTTCTTTGGTGTGGTATTCGAGTCATTTCTCAGATATAAGAAAGGGAAACTTCTTAAAATCTTTCTGTGTTTAATCTGTTTTTGAGTGCCAAAGATGGTCATAATTACTATGAAATAAAAATGAAAAAGGAATCATAATTTTGTAACAAATACTTTACACTCTCACTCTTAAAACCTTTAGAAATGTTCACCTGCATTAACTTTCTGTGCATCATTCCAAATTGCCCTTGATGTAGAAATAGGCGTATTAGCAATATGAAAATGCATATATTTGGTCTTGGGAAGCTCTTATCAGTCTGAGTGATGCTTATATGGAGCCAATATGCTCAAGCCAATTACCTTGATATAGTTTCTTCCATTGTTGATGTTTTTAAAGGACCATAAACCCACCTATGTTGCAATCAGCACTGGCAAATCCTGCTGCACTGACAGTAAAATCAAAATGTTGATCAAAGAAAGGACCCATATAGCATTTGGCTGACACATTCAAAGACATAAACCTGTTAGTAGTACAAGTACAAGGTTTATTTATGTACTGTTAGCTGGCAAATAACACAATGCAATTACTCTTTAATTGTGCATGTGAAAAAAAGAAAGTTTAATTTTTACCTATATATACAAGACTTCAGAACAACATTGTGTGCAATTCTACTTAGTCTACAATACTCTAAAATCCCCAAATAAAATTCTATTAAACTTACTACTTTAAGAAGTGGCTTTATCAGTAAACATGTTTACTTAGAGAAGCAGCCAAGATGCCCTTGATTGCTCTGGAGGAGCAATAGAGAGCTACACTGAAAAAAAATAAGACTCATTGGATGAACATAAAAACATCATGGAAAGGTTTTCCACCTGATTACTTTGCTTTATTTCAGCACCATGTAATTCTGTTACTCATATTTAAAGCAAATGTTTTAGGTCAACTTAATTTATTAAGGTTATTTCAATGTAAAGCAATTGTGTTGGCTCAACTTATGTTATTATGGTTATTCTATGGTTGATTCTAAATCAAAGTGTTGGCTCAACTTAATATATTATGGTTATTCTAATTTAAATAAAATGAGTTGGCTCAACTTATTTTATTATGGTTATTCTATTAAGTTTTGGCTCAACTTAATTTATTAAGGTTGATTCAACTCATTTACTATAGTTGGACCCAATGTAATTTAAAAGAGCCAGCCCAACTAATTGGCAATGGTTTGGACCAAATAATTTACTTGACTAAGATTAATGGGCATTTAGTTGAAACCAACTTTTTTTTTTCCTCCGAAGAGTTTTTGCGGTGCTAGTGGCTCATATATTTTTGAGACAGTAGGCAGACAGGGTGAGGACATGGCAAAGGTTGCCAGGACCGGGAGTCGAACCAGCGACGTCTGTGTCGAGGACTAAAGCCTCCAAACGTGCAGTGTGCTAAACCCCTGCGTTGCGAGTTGATCCAACTCATGAAAATTAAGTTAGCTCAACAAACATGCTTCATGCTGAAAGAAAGCTATTTAACTGTGTGGAAATCCTTTCCATGATTTAATTATGTTAATTCAAAGACATTTTTCAAAAAAAGTGTTTTTTAAAAGAAGACTTTTTTTTTTACAGTTCTTTAATGCTGAAAGAAATTTAAGAACTGTAACAGTGCAGTATTTAAATGCCAATAGTGCTCTGCAGAGAAAAACAAATATCTATAGTTTAATGTGTAACTAAAACCTCATTGAAGTCTTCCCAGGCGCAAAACGGTGAAGTCGCATAAGCTCTTGTGATCCCCTGATCTCGCTAGACCCTCTTCAGAGGGAAATGAATCTCACTAAATAGAATCACGTTATCTCATCTTGAATACGTTATTCAAATTGAGACAAAAACAATTGTCTCATGTGAACTCGCGTGATATCCCGTGATCTCACTCAGCTACAGCACAAGATCATCTGACTATAATGAATCATGATATCTCAACATGATTAAATTTCATAAACGTGAAATCATGTTGGATTTCTTGTTTATCCAACATGAAATTTTTGTTTGAAACATGAAATCATTTAGTTAAAAGTACATTATATTATTTTGTTAATGTGACAACCCCCTAAGTTCATTTTTTTACAGTGTACAGCTCTTGTGGCAAAATCTCAATAGTACAACTATTAACCATGTTCATAAAAGACAAAACAAAACCACTGGAAAAAGAAAGCAAAAAGCTTTGTATTTGACACCAAGAAGGCAGATTCACACATGTAAAAGAGAGAATTACATTTTTGGAAGAGTTTTGTGAAATAAAATTGTGGTTTAATTAACTGGTTGTGGAGTCTGGACAGTAGTTTGCAGGGCAACTTGTTTATTTTTATGATAAAATATAGCTGCACTGTTTTTAAAGAAGTTTGTATTAATTTTAGCCATACAATAAAACCACCGTTTAACAAAACTGATATATTCAGGTTTGTGGATTTTGAACATCTGATCATTCTTTATTCACTTGGCTGTGTTTGTTGTTGCTTTTGTTGGACCACCAAGTACCTAATCTCTTGTTTGGTACCTTCAGATAACAGCAATGTATACAATAGCTGAGTGTGACTGGACACAGTGGAACTGAATGCATCATTACTCATCAGAGGTAGAAACAGAAAGGCCAGTTTGATGAATGGTAACCAACATTACTTGCTCTCAGGCCTTTGTGGCGATTGTATCAATAGTTTTATGCAAACAGAAAGCTTTCGGTTCAGAATACTGAAATAATTATGAGACTCCCTGTTGATTTTGCGAGTTTGCTCACTTACAAAGCCTCTGATTTTTATTGTGGCTTCAATTAAGTGAGGTGAGACAGGCTATCCCTAACTTGTGATGTGTAAAAAGTTCACCAGTCTTTTCCATTCCAAGCTCTACACTACCATGGGCAATACCAAAGAGCTGTTAAAGGACGTCAGGTACAAGATAATTGATCTGCACAAGGCTGGAAAGGATCAGGGGACCTTCAGCAAGAACCTGGGAGAGAAGTTAAACATGAAATGACCACCAATAGCTCTCAGTCTGGAGCTCTATTCAATGTCTTGCTTCATGGGGTGAGAAAGATCATGAGAAAGGTGAGGAATAAATACAAGAGAAGCTTGTTAATGATCTGAACCAGCTGGGGTCACATTCACTAGAAATACCTTTGGTAACATAATAATGGAGATCTTGCAGCCTGTTACAATAGAAGGCTAATGTACAGGCCATGTACAAATCTGCTAATGAAAATGTTAATTATCCTTTAGATGCATTAGAGGATAAAAAATGACCCAGTGAGGTTGTTTTCTTGCCATATCTTTTTTAGTTATTTCACATTCCAGCTATTCCTCAAAGAGGGTTATTGAAATTATGCCATTTAAATGATTAATTCTAATTACAATACATTTTACAATGCATAGCGTATTGTAACCGAAGTGTAGAGGTAACAGAGATGAGCTTGATGCATTAAAAAAAACTATCAACACATCACATCCTAATTAATACATGATATCACATGATAATACATGTACATATTAAGTTCAGTGTATTTCTCTTACACATGTATTGTGTGAAATAGTTAGGGAGAAGTTAGGTCTGGCCAACTTTTTTTAAAACTATTTATCCAAACAAGTACAAATAAGTATAGCAATTCAAAAATAATGTAAATCTATAGTACTAGCTAACTGAGGTAGCTAACTATTTAATTCAATTCAGCTTATTTATATTGCATCAAGTTACGTCATCTCAAGGCACTTTGCAAAACAACAAAATCTTTTTATCCAATCATACACCCATTCCAATAGATACTTATCAAGCAGTGCATCAAGTTCAGTTTAACATCCAAATCAATTTAAAACATTTTCTATCTACTGAAACTACAAGATTGCATTGAGGAGACTCAGAACCCATCCAATCACTGAACAGATGCTTAGAACAGATAAATGTGTGGATGTGCCAAAACTTCCTCCAGCTGAACAAAAACAAAACTGAAGTTATTATTTTTGGACCTAAAGAGGAACGATCTAGAGTCAGTGCACAGCTTCAGTTATTACAACTAAAAATCAGCGATCAGGCCCGAAACCTGGGAGTAGTGATGGACTCTGACCTGAACATTCAGAGCCACATAAAGACAGTTACAAAGACGGCCTTCTATCACCTGAAGAACATTTCCAGGATTAAAGGACTAATGTCTCAGCCAGATCTAGAGAAACTCATCCATGCGTTTATCTTCAGTTGTATTGATTATTGTAACGGCGTCTTCACAGGTCTGTCCAACAAATCAATCAAACAGCTGCAGCTGATCCAGAATGCTGCTGCTCGCGTTCTCACTAAAACCAGGAAGATAGAGCACATAACACCAGTTTTAAAGTCCCTCCACTGGCTCCCTGTAGCTCAAAGAATAGACTTTAAAATACTGTTGCTAGTTTATAAATCACTGAATTGTTTAGCACCACAATATATTAAAGATCTGCTGTTGTATCAACCTTCCAGACCTCTCAGGTCTTCTGGTTCTGGTCTGCTCTGCATCCACAGAACCTGAACCAAATGAGGAGAAGCGGCATTTAGCATCTATGCACCAAAAATCTGGAACAAACTTCCAGAAAACTGTAAAACAGCTGAAACACTGACTTCCTTTAAATATCAACTAAAAACCCACTTGTTTAGAGCTGTATTTGAAACGTAATCAATTGCAAGTTTATTGACGAAATCTGACTTGATGTTGTGTTTTTATTGTCGATTCTATGTTGCATTGTGTTTTTGTGTTTGATTTGATGTAAAGCACTTTGAAATGCCTTGCTGCTGAAATGTGCTATACAAATAAAATTGGATTTGATTTGATTTTGACTGAGACATTGATTTGCAGGATTCACTTTTCCTGGATGAGCACATAGCAAAAGTAGACAATAGTTTGTATTGTGTTGTTGACTTGGCAGCAATCCCTCATACTAAGTTTCCATATAGCGACAATGGAGAGGAAAAACTAACCTTCTCGAATGTGTGTGTGCATTCCTTTGTATGACTCATCACTATAGTGTGACTGTGTTTACCATTCAAAACTTATTTTGTCTATTTTATAGTTTTTCTAAGCTAACATTACCCTATTTATAGTCTATGTGTCATTCATGACTATTGTATGAAAGAATAGGTCTCTGTTATCATCTATCACCACATTAGTCTGTTTAAATAACTTTATAAGTTTTCCAAACCATCCAGCTGTCATTACTATATATATTATGCAAAATATTATAAATGATAATAATTATATTTAGTCATAATAAGACAAATAGCAGAAAAATGCATTGATTTTAATGAGGGTCATTGTGTAGGGTTCTGTCAGTCATTAAAAAAAAACAGTGAAAAAAGTGTTAGAAGTTACAAAAACCAAAATCTTTCTCAATAAGTCATGTTGAAATAAGAGAAAAGCAACATTGGACCTAATAATACACAGCTAGCACACCATCTACAATACAACAAAAACAACTTTCAAATAAACTGAATGTAAATCAGACAAGGGTCTATGTCTGACCTACTGCACCTAATACCAACATCAAGATGCACTTTGAGTGGCCAGACTGTTCTAATAGTTATTTCACACCTGGTCAGTACACAAAAATCATGTACGATGACGTCACATTGTGGCATCTTGACTGTAGTAGGACAAACACTGAAGGACACATCGCTGAGCTTTCTCAAAGAGGGGGAAAGTTTATGCAAACACGTCTGACTTAGAGTACGTCTGGCTGGGGCGATGTGTCCCTGAAGTGTCTGCTGTAGAGCTACCAGTTGGGCTGAGACACTCCAGCAGCCTGTTCAGCATGGTAATGTATGGAGATGCAGCCACAGACCCTTTTTCCCTCTTTCCCACAGCTCCATCTTTAAGCCTCCAACATTAATTGGCATGGCAGGGGCAGCAGTACCTTGGTTGTAATCACTGTCCCTCTGAGAGCCCTACTGAGCAGGATTGAAAGGGGGGACTGTGAAGGAAGATTGAAAGAGAGTCATTGGTCTCCAAGGGCTTGTCTTCTGAAATATGGTATGCTTTGAGATGCGATGAACATAAAGATAGGGTGGAAAAGAGAGGCGGAAGGACATGGAACAATCAGACAAATGGGAAAAAAGTAGCTGGGAAATTGTCAAAATTGTGTTGAGCACTTTCTGGAAAAAAAAATAAAATAGATGACAAATAATGGAACAGGGAAGAACATAGGTAGAAAAGGAAATTACATGCAGAGGATTACCGACAGAGATTGAATTGTTTAGAAAAGCTGTGGAGAGATGGAAGAGGTTAGGATTTTGATTGCACTGAAGCATGGAGGCAGAAGGAAATTCCAGGTCAACACAAGATAATAAAAGTTTTCCGACTTTCAAAATGAACCTACATTAATTGTGTCCAGTGCCAAATGTCATTTGGACTTCTAAAAACCACAAAGGCATGTAATCCCATTAATTACCTGCCAAAAGGGCCCATCATATTGCTCATATCCTATCCTAGTTTATACTGACAAGGCAATTGAGTCCCTTCCCATTGCCAATATATGCTAAAGCTAGTGTTCTGATGTATTATTAATAATTTATCCAATTGCAAACAAAAGATTATTAAAATAGAACTGTTTGACTGTCAGTCACATTTATAAGACATTTATTTAATGTTCTGCCTAAAAGGTAAAATATATTTCAAAGATTAAAATCAAACAATCTCTGCAGAGTTCAGATGATATTTTCTTAGATTGTGAGCCTGTGTAGGAGTCTATGTGTTACAAAATATATCACTCAGCAAAGCATGAGGATGTGTTATGGTGAACCATGTCATGATGCTGGGTTCATGTCTGTATAATTACTGTAGGTTGTTCACGTTTTACCACATTTCCCCGTTTACTCAAAGCCATTTCTTCCATTCTATCTTTAGTGGAGTTTAATGACAGCTTACTTCCATAAAAAAAAAAATCTTACTTAGGTTATACTAAGGTTGCAATTTGGTCCAAAAGATGTTTCGTATCAGCTGAGTACTTACTCAGCTGAAAGGAAACATTCAAGATAACATGGTTCACATTTTCTGTGCTCAGTCACAACTTCCATAGTCATATTTCCCAATAATAAATACAGTGCTGTTCAGACATGTATGACCTTTTCTTTATCTTAATATAAAATCCTCCCTCCTGTTTCCTCCACAATACCTGGTTCTGAAAATTGTGTTCTGCAATGCATAAAGAGGTTTTCCCCTTGTCTCTTGTTCCCATTGTTGTTGCAAAAGCTGGTTAATATGTCTACAAACAATACTTTCACATCCTTGTTTAGATAACCGAATATTTAAGCCTACATGGTCTCTATTAAGAGCATGCATCTGGTCAGGGTTTTCAGTTCCCTGTGCCCCTCTATCCACATATATGCACACAATATTCCTTCCTTCTGTAACAAGCTGAGAATGAACAAAGTTGTAAGTAAGAAATCCTGCCTTGATTTGATGTTTCTGAAATGATGCGTGACGAAGTAGACACAGCATCACCACAAATAAGACAATTTTTAATAGAACACAATTAATCTATTTACGGCCAGATAAATGGCATGCAGTTCAACTGAAAACACATTTAAAAAGTCTGATGTGTGCTAACCATTTTCAATTGTATACTTCGGGACAACAAGAAAACTAGCTTGACGTGAATCAGGGTCTCTATATCATATTGTAGAGTTTGGTTGTACCTGGTTTGTACATATAGAAATTAGCATTTTGCCCATTCATCTTCCCAAAATAAGTTCAATCAGACTCAATGAGGAATGGATCTATCGATATACATTTTCAAAATTTTAACTTGTCTGTCAAGGGTCTCTCTTTGTATTTAGCTCTCCCACACTTCCCAGAACTCTGAATAACTTCACAGTCCTTAATGAGAAAAGTATGATGATGTAGAAACTTTATTCAGGGTGAGTGGAAAATCCTGGAAAACCACAAATATTAGTAACTGTCAAATGTACAACAGAAGTAAAAGACATGTGTGATACGTTATATATCACACATGTTATATATGCACATTGTATTCTGAATGGTTAATGGTGATGACTTTAAAAAAACCCACAGACTAAGCAGGAGAAACATTTCTAGAATTTGTGGTTCCAGATGCTTCTTTTCTACAAGCTCCTCAGTAAAATGGCAATTTTTGAAAATCATTGAGATTATGTTTTTCTCTTATTTATGATTCCTTGAAATTGAAGATAAAAACATGTTAGCCTTCTACTAGTTCCTGTTAATCATTGTTTATACTCGCAAAATAGGCAGGAGCAAAGACCTCATTCTGATTTTAAAAGATCCCTTATAAATATGATTTATTGCCACTTTTAATGAAAAGTATGTTTATTAGAACATCTTATGTTGTTTACATTTTGCTTCAAGTCACACTTGTTTTCAACCCTGATTTCTTTTTGCTGCAACATGATGTGCTTGTTAAGTGCTTTCCTGCTGGAAAAACGTCTATTGAAAGTGAAACTGAGTTGACAAAAGGGACTTGCAGAGTAATGAAAAAGCAATCCGATACAAGAAGAAAAGAGAAAAATATGACCAAAAAGATTTCTCTCAGGGTGAAAATGTCAACGCTGTAACCCAACGTTTTTAATTTAACTACGGGTTTAGTAGCTGGAACGTGTACGTAGGTGTTGGTGAGCATATACACTTCAAATTGGTTAGCTGTAGGTGGTAAATAATGGATTGTTAGTAATGAAACAAGTCAACTTTTAAGCAGCAAATGGAGCTGGACAGCATCAGAGAGCTCGGCCTTGAAGCCGGGTCAAAGTCGCAAACCGACATCAGCAAATGATAGAATTTAATCCTGTCTTCTGCCCAACACTGTCTCATATTCTCTTTCTATGCTGTATTCCAGTAAAAAACAAAAAATGCAAAATTTAATTTAATGACTATTTTCAATGCTGCACAATTTCTATAAAATTTACAAAACTATTAAAATGTTTGTTTCACAATTTTACTCGGTTTTAATGTGCTATGACACAAAAACAACAACATACTGTATTAGCTCATTTGGACAAGCTGCTGTTTCAAACATACTGGTAATGATACATATCACTGATTTAATTTGCATGAGATCATTTTTAAAATCTCATTAGCAGGGTTCTGATTAGTGATCTAAGCCCAACTTCTTTCAATGAGCGTAATTAAGGAATCAAACACCTGAATAGGCTGTGTTAAAAAAACAAAACATTTATTCAAACTGTTTTGTTTAGCGGGACATTATACTCAAAATTAAGAGCTTCATCTAAATGTCTGGGGAAAAAAGCAATGGAGTGGACATTTACAGCTAGTTAATGTAATGTTGATACAGTGAACTGAGCTGAACCTTGGATAAACAGAGTTGAGACATATCTAAAATGACTCTTATTCTTATGAATATTTTCATGGTACATGTAAGTGCATCTACTGCCATTGAATTTTCTATTTACCTCCTGGCCATAAAGAGTTCTTTGCAGCAGCAATGTGTTAGTTTTTCTACTTGTGTATCCTTGAAGGCAGCATTTATCTCTACAAAACATAACTCAATAATTAAGACGCATAATGATTGCTTGATTGAGCATTGGTTCAGTTATTAATCCTCTACACATCTCCTTGATCTAGAGCGAGTTTATAAGTGATAGAGAAAAAAAAAAAAAAAAGAGCTCTTCAATATAATAACCCAACCGCCCCCCAAAAAAAACATTCATCTGCGTCCACACAGAAACACCTTAGCTGCTTCTGAGGCACATTTTGTCAAACATCAAGTCCTGTTGTATTCAGGGATTTTTTTTTAATCTCTGTTTTGTGTAGTGTACATACTACATAATAGATGAAGGGGATAACATTAACAGTATGCCATTGTTTTGTGAAATGTTGTGTTGTAGTAGCAGTGACATCATACTTTATTCTTGTATGTCTTGTCCTAAATGGTCATACAATCCATCCATCCATCCATTTTCTAATCACATTATTTTCTTGCTAAGACACTAAAACTAAACATATTCTGAAATTGAGCAAATTATCAATGGCTTGTTAGAAAAAGCTGCAATACTCTCTTCAAGTTTTGTAAGTTATAAAAGTCTCTACAAAATAACTCTCTAGCAATCTAGTTTTGAAATGAACATTTTCAGAGGTTTTTATTTTTTTACCTCAGTATAGCAATGGGACTCTTCTGCCAAACATAGATGCCATGGGTGGAGGAGGCACTTGTGACATCAAGCTTCAATGGGTCTAAAACAGTTTACACAGCTGGTAATTTACCAGTGATGTGTTTGGGAGTTGCAGAACTCTAACAGGGCCATAGAAGTGGATAAAATCATTTCAAATATTTCAAGAAAGGATTTGTGATCCCATGGATTTCTTTGCTGGTTGTTGCTAGGAAAATGCATCTTCTGAAGTCAACACAAATATGACACTGATGAATCACTGGTTTCTGAAGGTAGATATGTATCAGCGATAACCACTTCAAGTGCTGCAATTCAACCTCTAATATGAGCTTATGTCTGGCTCACATATCATTTTAGCCACTCCCAACCTCCCTAATGGATTCTATACCCCTGTTGTCTGTGTCACTCTGTCTCTTTTATCCATTTTTTATTTAACCACAGTAAAGTGAATTACTGCTTTTTCTGCCCCGCTCAGATTTTTGTTGTTGTTGTTGTTGTCTCACCCATCTTTTTTCATTTTCCTGTCTGTCACCCATTATGGCAGTGTCCAATCTCCAGCTTGACTCACTATCTCTCTCTCACTTGGAGCTTCAGTTTCTACCTCCCCAGCTTGATTCAGGAGTTATGAGGGCTCCTTGAGGTGGGACTGGCCTGAGGTGAGTTTGAGAAGCAGAGAGGTTAATGAGGATCAAAACATCTTTTTTTGCCTGGGGCATTAAAGAGACGGAAAATAAATTAAGAAAACCAGACACACACTGATGCATCTAACATTTACAGCAGTAAATCAAGTTAAGGCACAAAAGTAATGCTTAACAGTTTGACTACCATCTGATGTCAAAATATGAATGATGAGCAGATGTATTAATAAGGGCAGTGTAACCTTGTTATCATAACAACTGCTTCTTGATAAGATATGCATGAGTATATTTGATTTTATATATATATATATAGACACATACCCATACTTGTGTATATTTTTGCTAATTACACACACATGTAATTAGTAAAAAAGGTAAGTGCACAAGCAGCAAGATGACAGCAGCTTTGAGAAGATTCTAAAGCTGCTTCTCAAAGATTCTTCTCAAAGATTCTTTGAGAAGTAAATGGCTTTACTGTTCATCTAAAGTAAAGCCCACTGAGTCACTGCTTTATAGTGACCCGACATGCATGTGTGCTGGACACTGGCTGCAACATTTTTATTTTACAGGAATGTGTGGGGTAGCTCCTGCACACATGTATGCAGGAGCAAATCTGGACATGTAAGTTAATGTATGTAAAAATCTGTATTTAGATACGCGTAGGCACTTGTATCTTTTTTTTTTTACTTTGGTTAGGTTTTTTATTGTAATCCTGAAGCAGAGAATTCATCAGAAGTGTCTCACCTGGGCTGAGAAGAAAATGGAAGGGAGTGAATCCAGATAGGGACACTGGCCAATAGTTTGACTCTTCAAGCACTAAGTTTGTAGTAGCTTAGTCAAATTTAAATCTTGAACTTAAACAGTCTGTTCATGCTTGTAAATCCTCCAATGTGGCTGAATTCAAACAGTCCTACAAAGAAGAGTCGGATAATTTCTCCCACAGAAACTATTCTTAGAAACACTATGTAGCAGTTATCTGTGCTAAGGGTGGAATAAGCATTCATTAGGATTTGAGTAGGTTGGTATTGTTTTGATGTCCTACTAAATAAATCTGGCATTTAAAGAATGTGTCTTTGATTAACTTTGGTAGTCACTGTGTAATGTGAAAGTTTGTTAGATTATCTGAAGAACTTAGGTGATAACACAGATGAAATGTTTTTGATTTTACCTCTGTGCATCGTTCTGTGCATAGTGAATCTTACATACAGGATTTTTGAATGGAATTACTAAAAAAAGCTTGCACTAGAGAATGTTTGGGCAGTAAAATTTTAAAAATTGTATAGTATCATTAAGAGTCAGAATAACGAGAGTAAATCTTTGATGTAGCTTAATCTCTGGAAAGCATTGCCAAGGTTGCTGTGGCTTAGAAAATGTAAAAATCAAACGCACACGTGGTTTCAAACAACTCTCAGTCCACATAGTTCAGCAGCTATGCCAAGAGGAACCGATTGAATGATGCCACTATAGAGACTCTATTAATCTGAAAGAGCACTTAGGACTGATAATGCTAGCAGGGGGGGAAATGGATAGATGAAAAAAAGAAAAGAAAGAAATGTTAGAAACAACTGATGAATAATGATGCTTTAAAGCTCCAAACCAAATTACACTAAAGCAAAATCTACTAAATTAACTTCAAAGAAGTCCTTCTCTACACATTGATTAAACATCTGAAAATTAATATCTGTTCATTAAAATTACATATTAAGAGTATACTTAATAAATAATATCTTTACGCCTCAAAATTTAACTCCAGTGTGACAGATGAAGGCCTCTTTTCCTTCCTGGGTCAGTTAGGGTTAGGAGTTTGTCCTGGTTCTTTGCAGTTCTTTATTTTGTAAGGTTTACCTTCATTTTCTGTTTAATTTAGTCATTATATTTCTGCTTGTGCATACAACTTAGTTCTGGTTCCTGACTCTGCAATTAGAATAGAATAAATCAAACAAACACAGTAAGAATGGACCTATACAATTTCTTTGCAAAGCACTTTAGACACACACATATGGATGTCAAATAGGGCAGAGAGAAAGCAACGGAACAGCATATAGGAAAAGTCTCTGGCACTGTATTGTTAGCTTGTTTCATTTCTGAGTTCTGATCCGAGACAGATAGAAAAGGTTACAAAAACATGGCAACAAGGTTGAAAACTTGATTTTCACAATGCAGGACTCAAAAACATAAAATGCTTTGGTATGTCCTGACAGTAGTTTGCGCCTCCACACCCTCCTCTTGCTTTTGACAAGCCCTCATTTTCTCTTCTGACCTGCAGTCACCTATTAGCGACATCCATTTTTCTGTCATGTCTTCCTTCACCTGCTCCGTCTTTACTCACATCCACTCTCATCACCAATTGCCTTGTCTTCTTCACAAATCAATCTTTCTCATTTGGTCCAGAATTTATTTTGGTATTTGATAGAATTAAAATAATAACCCATATAAATACTAATCAGTATGTTTAAAGAAACATAGGTCTTTAAACATAAACGTAGGTCTCTGCTGAACGACGCAGAGACAGCTGGCACCAGCTTGTTCTAATCAGACGGCTGCTCAGCAGAAGGACATCCTATTCTTCATGTTTGTAATAAAATAGTTTATAGTGTAATGGGGCTGATACAGTCATACTGTTCATAGTAAATGTTCTAGTTTATCTTATGAAACTGTGAATCACGTTGCAGCTGCATATGTTTTGATTAGAGCTGAAACGTGCATTGTAACTAAGGGATGATTTTCAATAAAAAGAGAGGTGCAGCAGAATGTGATTTCAAGAAAATTGTAACTGAAGCACAACTCTGTCTGTTCTCCTCGCGAGCTAAAAGAAACTAACCCTCTCTTGTCCTTTCTTGTGTCTGTATTTCAATGTTCTAGGTGATTCAAACCTGACAGTATTTTTAAATGTTTAAGTATCTCTGAAATCCTCTCTTGCCAACTCATTTGATTCTGCTCAACTCCGTCTTTGCTGATTAACACCACCCTGTTTTGTTCTGTATCTTTCTTGCTATGCGTTGCCCCCTGTGACTCATTACAAATTAAGCCTATTGAGTCATTTTTTGTCATCTTCACACAGTTGTAGTATAATAGAATTTAGTAGGAAGTGCCATACCACAACAATGTCAATTTTAAACATTTGTTGAAGAGAACTGTGGATGCCATGGGAGACCTGCTGCCAACATGGACATTCAGGATAAAAGTTTTCTATAACAATTCATTAAGCCAGATGAGTGATTACATAGGGGTAAGTTAAAATTGACATAGAAATGGGGATAGAAGGCAGTAGTAAAAGAAAAAAGGAAATGGCGATGAGAAACTAAGAAGGCAAGGATGAATGGTAAAGGAGGTACTGATGAGTGATGATGGATGAAATGATGAAAGAGGTAGAGAAGATACTATGGAAGAAGACAAAACAATTGACAAAGAAGCCTGGAATGAAGAATGCAGGAGGTAGCAACCTAGAATTAGGAAAAGATTGAGATAAAGGAAGAAGGAAGGGATAAAGATTTAAAAAAAGATTTGGGAAGAGGGCGATATAGGTGAATAATGATGCCGTTATAGCTGACTGGTGAAGGAGCTGAGAATAAGAGATGAAAGCGGCAGATTTCCACCTTTTACTGCTTATTCTGATGTTATTGTATACATTTTTAAAATGTTAAGATTTTGGCTTAATTAGTGTAGTGTCTGTTTATTGTTTGCATTTTAAACCTTACTTAATATTTGTTTTTAAGTAATCAAATGTCAAACTGAGAATAAACATTTCAAATTAGTTTAGGTCAAAAATGTTTGACAAAATTCCCTAAAAGGTTAAATAATAAATTAAGCTAAATTAAATTGGATAAAGGATGAAAGAAGGAAGGATAAGTGTTGAAGGTGGTGAGGGACATAGAAAGTAGAGAAAAAGAATGAAGGGATGTGGATTTGGAATGATGAAGGTTGTGATGATGGATGATTCAAGCAAGGTTGAGGGATGAAACAGAGGAATAAATGAAGAATGTATGGAAAAAGAAAAAAGGAATAGATTAAGTTAAAGGTAGAGGATGAAGACAGTAGATGTAGTGAAAGGAGGGATGGATAAAGGGAAGAGGAGGACAGGAAAAGTTAGGACAGTGGGATGAAGAAAGGATGAAGAGATATAGAAGATAAAGAAGGTTGCAATGAGGAAAGAAGGAGGTTAGAAAAGAAATTAATGACAGTAAAGGGCGAATGAGGTCAGACTAAGGAATGAAAGAGGTAGTGATGATGGATGAAGGGATGAAAAGTTAATGTAGGAATAAACATGGTGAACTAAGTTAAACAGGAGACCACTCCAGAACCTAATTTAACACATCAAAACCAAAAGTTCCTAAATGAGTTCTGAAATTTTATTTTGGTCACATTGTGTTTTCTGGTTGCTTCTCAAAATGATCAGTGTAAGGTAAAGTACAGTGAAGGTTCACTATCTGTGATAATAGTATTGTGAAAGCATAACAACATACTGTACTGTTCACATTCATATGCATGTAAGGGGCTTATTCCTGTTGTATAAGTGGCAAAAAATAACTATTCTGAAGATTTGAGACTTAAGTTGGATTTGGTGAAGATGACTCATGAACATTGTTGCCTCAATCTTATTATTGAATAATAAGAGCACACACACACCCCCACACGCCCACACACAACCAGAGAATATTATAAAATAATGTCTTCCATGCTATCTAGTCTAATTGTGATGCTCTTTGTATTTTGACAAATACACAGAATCACAATTAATCTACTCAAACAGATTTAGCCACTGTAGGCCATCTGTCAAAACGGTACTACTCACCACCCCTGGCACCAATCAATGGACCCCCACCATTTCTTCTTGGGATTATGTTTGACCAATACCAACCACTACAGACCAGAAATACCTCGCAAAAAAGAGCTGCAGTTTTGTAGATAACCTAACCCAGTCATTTAGCCTTCACATTTTTGTCCTTGTCAAGCTCCCTCATCCATGACCATATTTATTGTTCCTAACATCACCTTTAAGGACAAATTCCCACCCATTAACAGCTGCCACGATGAAGGAATAATTACTACTATTCACTTTGCCTGTCATGATTTCATGATGCTATTTGACACCAAAATGTGCCTTTTGTTTCTTAATTCTCATGAATGTGCAGCTCCTGCCCATAAAATCTAAGAATGTTTTAAACTTCACTGGTTTGGATTTTCTAAATCCTTTTCTTCAAAATGATTTTAGAGTGTATAAATTTTTTTCCAGTAACAACAAGAACTAAAACAACTTTTTATTATATGTTTGTAGATGGATATGAAGTCCCTTATTAGGGAATGAAGTGGCCAATTTTTAAATTGAAAACCAAGAATGGACTATCTCAGGTCACAGTTGGGTTTTGTCTTTCAGTTAGTGCTACAACATCTACAAACTCTGTCCACAAATTGGCAAAAGTGACTGTGGCACTGGTGGTGTTCTTGCCGTTTACGAGTTGCTATTAAAAAAATAAGGGTGAATTTCTCTCTGACCAATCAGTGATGTGAACTGTTTCGCCATTTTGTTTGGTAAGACATGAATTTTCTTGTATCTTTGACTGAGGTACAGCAAAAACAAAGGAAATTTAAATGTTTGCTTGAGCAAACCCATAAATAGAAGCTAAGAATTTATGAAAGCCTCTTGAATCCAGGCCTAACATATTGTATTTGTTATGGATGTCAATTCAGAAACACAGTGGAGTGAATTTAAAAACACAGTACTTTGTATGTTTCTGAAATCCCTTTAAATCAAGTACATGCTAGAGCTTGAACACTGGCATAGTCTTTGAACAGCCAGAAAAAGCAGTGCCTGATCGCAAAGAGACAGATGTATTACTCTGCCAAGTGATGAGTAGAAACATGCAGAAAATTTGCAGGCATGGAGGAAACTTTGCCAAATAAGTAAACAGCATATTGACTCTAGGTTGAAGTCTTAATGAAAAATCTATTTATTTTCTTACAGATACCATATGTATCATCACCAGCTGCACTTAAATAGAGAGCCAACCCTTTTAAAAATTACTGGAAACTGTTTCAGTCAGCTTTAGACAGGCTTTAGAGTGATTGTAAAAAAATATTCTTAATCTATTAACTTCTGGATTTTGTCACATTACTAATACATATTTCTAAGGATCCATGGGGGGTGAAGGGTATTATGTATTTTAGAAACCAACAGAAATTAATAAACTTGTGAGGTGGATGGAGAACAGCATGGTATTTCAATGAACATAGGGTTGGTTGCCCTTGGGACACAAAGCCATTATTAAATTGCCATTTGTTGTAAAACGTTTAGGGTTGCTATTCAGTTGGATAATGAACTTCCCCAGACTCGAAGCTTATAGCCAGTAACAATTTATTTCCAAGTTTCTTCCCAACAAATTCTGCTTAAAAGAAAAATAAATAAATAAAATTCAGTGTGGAGACATGCTGAATCCTGAACAAATATTTCTGTTTTGGTCTCATTAGCCTGGTAAAAATTATGGAATTGCATGGGAAGGCAATGGCCAGCCTTTTTCTCATCTGGACCACCAGGCCACCTACATTTACACATTTGCTATATCCCACATGGCCCCTGGTAAGTGTTAATGGGAATTCTTATGTTTTTGTTGTCATTACTCAATCTAGCCACTTTGCCACTGAGGAAAGGTTTGCAGAGTGTAGAACCAATAGCTGCTCTGCTAATGGATTCTCCCACCTGAGCTTTGCCATGCAACACTTGTATGATCTGATTAAGGCTATCCTTGCCTGGCCTGTCAGTCTTGGTAGATTTGCAGTTGCATTACTGCAACTATATGCTTTATCCATTTTCAGCTAATGGACTGAGGACTATAAGTGATGTTCAAGCCTTGGGATATTGTTTCATAACATTGCTTTAAAATCTCAACAATTCTATCACTGATATTCCTTGGTCTTGATGAGGTTTGCTAACCAATTCTCACAAGCAAAACTTTGGTCACCTTCACAAAACAGCTGGATTTATTCTGGGATTTAATTACCGGTGGACTCTATTAAAACTAATTAGTAGCATTGGATTTAATTCAAGAGTAAAATATTTACTTCTGAATTATGTATGCACACTATATGTTCTATATATATATATATTTTTTTTTTATATGTAATAATTTATCTTTCACTTCACAGTTATGCACTGTGTTGTGTTTGTTCCAGTAAAGAACAATAAAATTGTGGCCATAAGGTGACAAAAACATTAAGAGGTATTAACACCTCTGAAAGCACTATGTAAAGGAAAATAAGTGCAGTCATAAAACTCTGACCTGCTAAAATTTCAGACATGAATTAAGATTTCAGGTCTGCAGAGAGACATCAGACATGCACTTACTTCTTTCCATCATTAGCTTCATGCAGTTTTTATACCTACAGCTGGAGAAGATGGCAAATATTGATTCCTTCAATTTAACCCCCGAGGTGCATAAAAGAAGCAGCTAAATGGCCCTGCACATGAATGAGCTCAGACTTTATTCTTCTCTTTGATGGTTTCTTCTCAGTTCTGGGCTGTTAGGCAGTTTCCTCAAGACAATTTTTCTCATAAAATGCAGTGCTGGAAATTTGATTGATGGGGGGGAAAAAAAACAAAAAAAACAATGAAAACACCTTTCGGAGTGATGGACCGAGATGTATACAACGACAACATACACTCATCAGTACAATAACAGTCTCATCAGTTTGCAGATGCAAAACAATTTTAAAACAAGCTGCACTCAGCTGTTTGTGCAGTGTAATCAAACAAGCATATGTGGGTAGAGCTATCCATTTCCTCTCAAAATTCAGCAACATTCCTACAGCGTAGCATTCCCCAATGCATAAGCAGAGAGCGATAATCAATCTGTGTCATGCCTCACTCTCTCAGCAGGTTTCTGCCGGATTCGTAATGTTCTTCAAGGAAATAGTTTAAGAAAAAGGAAAGGAATTAAGCAGGATTCTGAAGGGAGGATTGGGGGTAGAAAAAAAGATAGAATTAGGGATTTTAATTTGGTACCATCTACAGTGCAGTAAACTCATCCAAGAAGAGATACAACATTTCTCAGTCCAACCTCTGTGGCTTTTTAAATTGATTATTTTCACCCAACGGAGGAGCTAAGTGGAGAGGAATGCACAATTAAATGTGTGATTGTTTATGTTGCTGCCATTCATTCTGCAGCCTGTCCCCTAACCTATTTAACACGCCCCATCAATACGCTTTTAAACAGTTGTGTAAAGGACATGCTGGCACATTTGTTTTGCACTTGGATTGAATCCCGGTGAAATTGTTAATCAAAGTAGATCTGTCACCAACATCCTGGCATGATTATCACACATCGCTGTAATTAATGTATTGATTCTAGACACTGTCAAGCTTCTCCATAATTTGTAAGAAATTTTCCCAACCTCTGGGTGCTGTGTCTGTTAAATTCTCAAACAATACATTTTGATTTGTCCATTAATAAAACACCCCCTCCATTTCCCAAGCATGAGGGACATTTGTCAATACTTGTTATCACCTTAGTGCTGACGTGGCTTTATGACAGTGTCAATTAGTGACGCATTACTTGCTTCTCAGCTCGTCTATCGCTGTTGCAGTGCATCTCACTCACTCTGCACATATCCATCATTCTCCCTGCCCCTCCAGCTTTCTCTTTCTTCTCCTCTCTGACCTCCCTCAATACGTCCCCACTCACCACCCATTGATCACGTCTAATCAGAACCTGTGTGCCATTTTGTGGATGGTACTTTTTAAATCTGTAATATTCTCAGCCAAATTATGGGAAGCGATTTGGAGCAAAAATGAATGCTGAGAACGAATGCTTTGTCTTGTCTGATAGAGCTGTCCTGACAGGCCAGCAGCTGTTGTTCTATGGCAGTTCACTGACATTCTGAGGAAAACAGATTTGCAACTCAGCGTGACTCATTATTATGCATTTGAAAAATTACATTGCCTTCTAGGTAATCTATTTTGGCTCCATGACCACAGCATTGTGCCACCTGGTAGTGTTTTTATTAGATAATTTTACATAATAAAACAATAGAAGATGTGTTATTGTTATATTTGTGTCATTGCCACACAATCTGTAACTTTCAGAATCGTATCTACAGTAAGTACAAAACAACTATTTTGCTGTGGACTGATCCAACCATTACTGTAAAAGATGTTGTGTCCAGGCAACTAAGAATTACATAAACAGACTACCATGTAAGCCCACTCACACATATGGTCAATTGAGAATCACTAATTCACTTCGTAGAATTAGCTCTTTATCTTTGGACACTTCACAAAATGACCAAGCACATGCCACACAACTCGTTATGGAAATTGTAAAGCTATAAAATCTTTTTATACTTTGAAGCTCTTTTGCTACAGAGCTATACTAGCTCCAGAAGCTAAAGGTGTGGATTTTCATAGTCCATTATTATTAATATTAATCACTAAATAAATTATGAAAGTTCAGTTCTTCCTTTAACATTGTTCAAAGACACTGTTTCGAAGACTGTGAAAATAAAATATTCTTTTATTCAATGTTTTGTGGGGACTTTTTTCCAATTAAGTTTTTAAGAATAATTTCAGTCTTTTAACAATGGGACCTGTGATTATTGAAATTGGAGTCTCTGTTCTGCTAATCATTTTCTCTCTAAATATAAATCTAAGCAAAAGCTGTTTTACAGACCTCAAATACCACAGTTTTTTATTTGCAGCTAGCAAACAACTGCAACTGAATTCTTTATCCAACCTTCTTGTAATAACGTCATCTACTTTCATAATTTTTTTAAACTTGTTTAACCACGTTAAATAAGCTATGTTTCACCCACAGCTAAAAGAGACATTAATTACATGTGTATTCAATGTGTCATTGATTCTGTGTATGTGGTTCTTGTTCTCAGTTGAAGACTAAGCATTGGTAACCCAGTGCTGTTTAATGGGACCAACAAATTTGTTGATGAAAACAGTGCTCTGCTGTTTCTTTGCAACTGATCTTATGCAAAATAAAGATGTTTAAAATTGTTCTGATCTTAGAGCTGTGGTTGATTTATGTTGGGCTTTCTGCATGGCCCTCTAGGTGCATAAGAATTGTGCAGTACGTTTATCAATGTAAATTGAAGTCTGAATGGATGCCGTGACATTTGGGGAAACTCCTCCGTGGAAAAAGAGTTGCAGCTTGTTTGCTGATCTTGTCTTGTGGTTTATTTTTTTTCCCACCTTGGTGCTTTTATAACAGCCTCACTCCCACACTACTGTCCGCTTGGCAGAAATGCTACGCAGCAGTGCTTTTGAGGTGACAAAATTGAAATTGGAGGAGTCTCTCTGTTTATCTTGGAAAATAAAAACATAAAATGAACAAAGTAATTAAATTCAGCACAAAACTGAACTCAAAAGTAAAAGGAGTATGCGTGAATCCCTAAGTGTTAAATATGGCCTTGACTAAATTATGGTTTGCTAAATTACAAACAGTTTGGCTTGCTGTGAAAATCCCAACATATTAAAAGCAGAAAATTGGGGAAAAAAGGTTCCGACAGGTAAAAAAAATGTTTCTTCAGAATTTTTTGTTGAACCAAAAAGTATGACAGAAATAGGAATGTGCGAGTTACTTCCAGGGATTAATCAACCAGAAGGCTAGCAGCCCTATTCATGACCATCTCTTTATGCACCTCATGTGTTTCTCATTTTACCAAAAGTTATGTCCCAGCACTCATCAAAATAAACAACTGATTTCACGACATGTGCCCAGAGTAATTACCAGATTAGTCTTAAAGATTTATTTGGTCACAGTTAAAAAACTGGCATGAGCTTCTAACCAAAGCCATTCAGGGATAACATGCACCTGTAAAAACAGACTGCAGCAGGTGTCAGATGCTGAGCCGGTCGATGGAAGCCAATAGTGCCCGTATCCTAATATTTAAGATTGACTCTAAGAGTGCAAGAGTATAATTCTTGCTTCAGGCACCAGATTGCTCCCAAAAGCTTAGTTTCAAGATGCTCTTCTAGGGTTCCATCCAAATGGGAAGGCTCTCTCTGCTCGGCTCGGTTCCCTTGTAAATCTGTCTTCTATTTTCACGGAGAGTGTGCCCTCAATATGCTCACGGATGGCTACATACACAGCCAGTGTTGTTCTTTCATGTTTTCTTTGGCTGAAAAATCTATATTTGACAAATTTAAATTGCAGATTGTGGGCTGATGAAATGTGTCCATGTGTCTATTTAAATATGATCTCAAAACCTCAGTACAGAAATCAGAATTTTATTCAGTCAGTGTGAACTTAGTGCTGTATATAATAATGGAAATATGTTACAAAATATATTTGAATTACGCAGATATTTCCCAGTAAAGTGACAAGCAGGCACATTTGAAAAGATTAGAATACCATGAAAAAGCCAGATTTTTCAAGAGCCATTTCAGAAAATTTAATATACAGATTCATCACATAGATTTAAATATTTCAAGGTTTTATCTCTTGCAATTTTGACTTGGTCTCAGAAAAGTTTAATATTTTGAAAAAGTGAAATATTGGGAACTTGTAGTGTAACACAATAATATGCTAATTGACTGAAACAACAGTATACATTATGTAGAAGTAACTTTCCAAAAGAACAAAAAAATATATATATATTTCTCCCAATATTCTATTTTTTTTTTTTTCCGGTGTATCTATTTCACCATAATTCTTGAAACTTTGTTCATTCAAGTGGTTTAGTTTCTGCTGATTAAAGTTTACTCAAACTGGATTGTTTGATTTTATCCACATCTCAGCCTGGTTTTTGGGTGGAATGCCAAGGGAAAAAAGTATTGCTTTACAGTGCTGTAATGTTCTTGCCCAGCTACATACCTTTTAAGAAGAAAGTTTTATTTTTTGAAAAATTTCAGTCTGCCTTCAAACAATGACGGCACAGAGTCTGCCTTTCTAAAAGCACACAATGACATTGCTTTGTCCATTGATGGTGGGTTTCCTGTTGCGTTTGTGCTGCTGGTCCTCACAGCGACCTTTAATGCTGCTGATCACTCTGTCCTTCTGTCTCGCTTACAGCACTATGTTGGGATCTGTGCCTCATTTGGTGAGAATACCACCAGTTATGCCCGTGCTGTGAATTTTATGTTCGCTGGCACCCTGTGACAAGTCTGGGGTTGATTTATTTTTTTTTTTAAAGTAGTCAAACTTTTACCACCTTTGTTTTTAGCCAAATTTAAGTAATTTTTAATCTATGCTGATCTTGAGAAAAAATATGCACGCCTTTTATCAGCTCAAGAGTTAATAATCTTTAGAAGCAGAATAGATAAGGATCTGGCTTTATTATCCTGCAAAGGGAAAATTCAGGTGTAACAGGAATGTACACCAATGGGTGCTATTGTACATGTGTGTGATAGGTCCAGTGTAATTTACCCTATTTTAATGGGTACCTACGACTTTATGATTCCATCAGTGATGGTGAATTCAGCATTTGCATTATTATATCATATGATTTGGGATAAGCAGATACTATGCATCACCAAGTTCCTCACAAGCCTAAAATCTTGACATTTATACCACATAAAAATTACATCTGCTCACAGCCAAATCTTGTAGATTTACTACAAAAAGGTGAATGGCCTATGTTGTTTTATAAATTGGATTTTTCTGTGGAACATTAAACTCCATGACCAGAAGGCAAGCAGATCCCCGAAAGGCACTTAGAAACTGGGTGTTGTGAGTTTTGGAGGCTCCGAACACAATCTCATAGGTAGTCAGAAGAATGAATGGAAACAGAACTTTTACTTTCAAATAAATAAAAGATCTTGCATAGGATGGTACTTTTGTTAAAAAAAAAAAAAAAAGGACACAGAGGAAAACTGAGTCTTTGACTAAGCAATCAATAATCCACAAAAGCTCTTAGAGAGTAAACATCTTAACCTTGGTAAAAAAAAAAACAAAAAAAAAACTCAGGAACATAAATCCGCCAAGGCTTGAAACAAAAAAAATTTAACGTCCCTTTACCAACACCAGCAAGATTGTTTTTTTTTACATCTTATATAAAAGGTGGCTTGTCAACAAGAGGGATAAAAAAAAATAAAAATTAATTAATTAAAAAAAAAAGAGTTTAACAGGTGCCTCTAAACTCTAAACCAGGGGTGTCGAGCTCCAGTCCTCAAGGGCTGGTGTCCTGCAGTTTTTAGATGTGCCACAGGTACAAAACACTGGAATGAAATGGCTTAGTTACCTCCTCCTTGTGTAGATCAGTTCTCCACAGCCTTGCTAATGACCTAATTATTCTATTCAGGTGTGGTGCAGCGGAGGCACATCTAAAGGTTGCAGGACACCGACCCTTGAGGACTGGAGTTTGACACCCCTGCTCTGAACCCTTTTATCTGTTGCAACAGTGATCTTTGAAATCCTTCAATAACTTTAGTGGAGAAAATAACAGCATAGTTAAATTTACTGAAAATATTTAAGACATCTCACATTTTCCAGGGTGTAAGTTCAGTTCACAAGTCAAAAACAAGCCACAAGGATGAGGAATGTATCTTGAAATTGCAACTTCACAGTGTGCAGGCTCGGAGGAGCAGGGAGGTATGGAAAAACACAATTTTCTAAGCATTTAAGTTAGTTGAAAGCAGTGCATACCTTCCAACATGGAGGAAGTGAATAGCAATACTCAATTGACCTTCTAGAGCCAGTTAAATAAAAGATTAGAAAGTTTCTTAGTGTGCTGAAGTTTAGTGAAGGTTTGCATTTCTTTAAAATGAAGATTTTAAAGAAATGCAAAAAAAAAAACTTACAAAAAAAGCTATTTAAAAAATCCATCCAAACAAGTGTTAGTAGACTCATGAAAAAGTAACAATTTTAATTGAAGTTTGAAACATAATTATATATGTTGAACTCTACAGGGTCTGAAAACTTTCTGCTTCAACTTTGTAAGCTCCACATTGACAACACAGGTGACATGTATTAACAGCTGTAGAGCCCATTTCCCCATGGTCTAAGCTTCATAATAAATTAAAGTGACCTGCAAGGCCACCATGCATTCACACCAAAATGCCACATACTGTTAGCAATACTTTCTTTGTGAAATGACATACAATACCCTGCAGCAGAAGGGGAGAAAAGACATTAAATGAAAAAAGAGAAATGGCTGGGAAGGAGAAAGCTCTGTAGTCTACAAAATGTGTCATACATTGTTGCTTTGATGGAGGTGAAGAGAAGTCTTCAAAAAAGCAGTGTGAAAGACAGATTAAGTAGCATCCTTCCTTGAGTGCTAATTTTTGGGTGGTTTTGTGGCCTTAGTGTGTATGAAAGCTTAAATACAGTGCCTTGCAAAAGTATTCATCCTTTGAACCTTTGCACATTTCAATCAGAAGCCTTTATGCCTGGCACATAATGATGGAAGGTAAAGGACACAAAAGTTTTTTGTTTTTTTTCATAAATTCAAATTCTGTAAAAAATGTGATTTGTATTTGCATCCAACTCTGTTCACTCAATGCTCTATAGAACTTCTTTTCACTGCAATTACACTTGCAAGACTGTTTGAGGTATGTCTTTACCAGAGTAAAGATTTTGCAAAATAGCTCATGCCCATTTAGACTGGATAGAGTGTCTGTGGGGAGCAATTTTTAATTTTTTTCACAGATACTCATTTGGATTTTCAGAGAGCGATTCCAATACATGCTTTGCTATAAGCCATCTATAGTAGCTCATCACTGTTCTACTGAAAATGTAACCTCCATATCAACTATTTTACAGTGTCTAACAGGTTTGCTTCAAAGTTTTGTTTATATCTAATCACTCCAACTCTGATCAGGTTTTCTGACTCAACAGGAGAACAGTAACCCCACAGCATGATGCTACTACCACAATGGAGATTCTGTGTTCAGGGCGATGCATTGTTAGTTATGCCACATATAGTATGTCGCGTTTTGACAAAAAAATTTCAGTTTTGGTTCGGACCAACCCTTCTTACACATTCTCACTCTTTTGTCTTTGCAAAATGCCACATTTGCCTATGCAAAAGAGTGAAAATGAAAACTGAAAATTGAAAAGGCAGGGTTATTTCAGATTTGTTTTATTGTTTTTATTGGCATAATTCCCTTACCTGTAGCAGAAAAATTTAATATGATGAGCTTAAATTAAAAAGAAAAAATTATATATTCTGGTGTAACGCTAAAAATATAGACTTATTTTAGTGACTCAAAATTAAGATGTTTGTATCGATGGGATAAAACACTAGAGCCAGAAAAAAGATGCTAAATGCTATTTTGTCCTGACAACCACTGTGTTCCTACATGGAGTTGTGTTGTTTGAGCTTAGCTCATCAGCTCATCTGGTAGATGTTGCTGATTGGAAGCATGCAGAATTTTTTTTTTAAGTTGCATGACCTGTAAAGCACAGGAATATTCCATCTTTGATGCCATTGCACAGCTGACAGTCTGCGTGGCAGAGACAGAACTGATGAGTTCCAGTGGATCTGACAGTTTTCTTTCAACAGCACCTTGAAACTGTGATTGAAGTGGGTTTTATGTAGAGGTTTCAGGATCAAAGATGTTTATGTGGAAAACATTTTTTAAAATGTGTAACTTCATTTCACTTCACAAATATGCACTATTTGTTTTGGTCTCATTAAATTATTAACCACAAATAATATATATTAAAGTTTGTTTGATATGATAAAAATTGGAAAAGTTCACTGAGAATGAGTAATTTTTAAATCCATTGTAAAAACAAGACCCACAGAAACATACTTTAACAAAAATATAATTTGATACTTGGAAACTGTTCTGAAATTAAATCAAAATTCTAATATTAAAGTTATATTCCCCTTTTTCCTTGTTTTCTAAACAGAAAGTGCAAAAAGTAGCTACAGAACACAATAGCATTATTGATGTTTCTGCATGCTGAGCCAACATTAAGCTGTGATTAGCTTTAGCTTGATGACCAGCTTTGTCCTTTTACCTTCACTATAAATGACAAAAGGAACATCAAGGATCGTAAGCTCCTTGACAAGGAGTCATTCTGCTGCCTGATAATAAAGTGGATCTCAAGAGGAGTTTATATAAGACTGAAAAAGAAGTGTGTCATGGCAGGGCCTAGCTTTGCGACAGGCAATCAAAAAAAGAAATAAAGGCAAGTACAAATAAAATGAGGAATTTCTTGGATGATAAAGAATAATACCTTAGCGTCTGAGTGCGAGTTACTTCTTGGCATTTTGCTCTGCTGAATGGGCTTTTTCTTTTATGAGCACACTTTATGTAATATCCTGCAAAGGAAGCTGAACACTGTGTATTAATGATCTGGAGGAAATTATTTTTGTGGTACTATATATTTAAGCAGGAAGAGATGCAACAAAACTGATTGAGTCATGTTGAATGACATTCTTATTTTGTAAAATATCATCTTAACTAGCTTGTAGAGGTACATGCCTTAACATGTTTTTAAAACTGTGCTGTTCTCAACCTCTCTTCTGTGAGATGAAAACCTGAGAATTCCACATGAGTTGGTTTTCTTCTGGTTGATCTTATAGAAAATCTTACAAGTTAGTGTAAGCAGATAAAATGGTCAGACATTGTGCACATGGGGACACGCTAAAGGGCAACAAACAGAACACATCACAAAACATGGCCGTATTTTTGTTTTAGGATAAAACCAGTGCAACCTACAAATGTGAAGGCAGTATAAATCTGTTAAATAATGAATTACCACTGAGCATCGCCAGATGCAAAACGTAAGGTTAAAAATAAATGTGATTCCAGTAGAATCACTATTTAACTAAAACTTTAACATACAAAATATTATGATTATGTTTGTGCCATCTGTTGACTGCATTTTTTTATATTTTCAGGTTTCAAGAGGACACAGGTTGTGTCCTCTTCAATCTAAAACAATTACTCATCCACTTATATATCCACACTATGAATCTCTTTCCATACAGTTTTTCCCACACTTAGATCGTATCTATTCCAGCAAGTCAGGTACATTAATCACTGTAAGTATATTTGGCAAATAAATCACATTTCTAATTAGCAATAAGTATGTTAATAACTCAGCTGTAATTTGATTTTGTAGGTAGCACTTCTAGACATGGAGCCTGTTAACTCTACTGCAGTTGACTTATCCTCCAACCCTGCAGACACATCTGGCACAAAGTGCCTCAGCCTTCTGTATTAACTCTTTGATTATCCAGATAATCTTTAAACATTTTGTTCTGTGGGAACATGCTTCGTTATGTCATTCTCCGGCTTCTGTGGTTAGAGAATAACCACCCAAACGGAGTTTATTTTATCCAATACTTGTTACAATTTGCCAGCATCAATTCCGATTTTGTCTGCTAAATGGTCTTAAAGTTTAATGCATGTTTAGTACAAGGGGGTCCAACTTTCTAATATTTTTATTTAATTAAATGTTATGAGTTGACATTTTTATTTGTAATAGTATGTTATCATTTGAGTTTTATAATTAGTCACTGTTTCATTTCTCATTAACTCATTGGCCTTTTTGAAAAATCAAATTAAAACTATAATGAAACATCTTTGGGAAAAAATATGAACTCTTTGCTGATGCCTGACTCAGATAAAGGGGTTGATTGTGATTAATGAGTATTAATCATTGATTTTTGATCCATAAACATAATTTGACTTGTATCACAAGCCTGTTTGATTTATCCAAATCTCAAGGCAGAAATTGGAATTAATCCCAAGTGAAAATTTGCTAGTCTGTCACAGGGAAATACAGAGACATTTAGGACAAGCAACCATGTACATATAGACTCATTAGGGCAAATTAGGAAAACTAATTAATCTATCTTGCATGTGTTGGGACTGTGGGAGGAAGCTGGAGTATCTGTAGTGAACTAAAATGCACGGTCAGAACATGCCATCTTCATGTAGAGCAATGTTTGTCATTTAAATAATTTTATGATTATTGGTATGATGTAAGAAATAAATGCTGCCTAGCTGTTTATCTTTTTTAAACTCACTTACCACCGACTTATACTGTCGCTCAATCATGAGCCATAGCTAAATGAAAATTAACTGAGAAAATCCACAACAAATTTATTTTTGCTGTTTTAGGTGGACTTAAATTCAAAGTTGCATAAAATATAACTCTTGTCAATGAGTAATTCTGAGTAGCAATCGTCTTTAGTTGGATGCATTAGTCTTGTTATGAAATAATTATGCTTCGGTTGCTTTGTTTTAGATCCCGACCAACTGTCTGGGAAAGACTTGGCTCATTAGCTGCTAAATATTCTACTATATAAACTAGATCAGGGGTGCTCAACCCCAGTACTCAAGAACTACTATCCTATAACCTTTAGGTACATGTCTTCTCCCAAACATGTCACCAGATCCTGGTTTAAGCTAACCAATACAGTGCACATGCAGGGATAGTCCAGAAGCAAACCTAAATAAGCAGCATGTCAATTTATGGACAATTACTTTGCAAAAAATGAGCAAATGTAATCCCTCTTCGCATAAGGGTGAAGAGTTTACAGCAACATCATTGGCACAAATGCATTTACAGCTGCATTTAAATCTTTCAGAGAAAATGTTTACTTCCAGCCCTTCTGGAACATGTCCGAAAAAATTTAGGGGGTGTACTGTCAGCGTGAACCCAACTAGGGTGTTTTACTTTGACTCACTTATTCAAAAGCTCAGCAAACTGCTTTATCTGCTCTTATTCTGCTGAGCCTTTCCAACGAGTGAAACTGCAACTCTAACTAAACCGCAATGTCTTTCTTTTGTCTTAATCTTCCTCCCCCGCACCCCTTGTCACTGCTATGGACTAACAGAAAACAAATACACAAAAAGTAAAACCACACTAATACCAGCAAATTTCTCTGGTGACAGTTGACACTTCAAGCAGTGGTCCAACTGTCCAAGTCTCACCGCTCCAATTCGGCTTATGCCAGGCTCTGCACCACTGCAGTATTGACCTGCCTGACTGTCTTTAAATGAACAAAACAGACAGAGCTCCAAATACTTACGTTGCACAAAAACTTTTAGACTTTCAAGTCTGTGCCCCAAGGCTGTACTTTTCAGGGATTCACTCTGCAGGGTCCAACTTTGCTTTTGTCTGAATGTATTTGTGCATTTTAAAGAAGTGAAAAAGACTTTCCTACCAATATAGTGGGCTTACATCGATGGTCAGCAACCAATTTAAGTCACACGGTATGGTTGTTCTTGGTGCAACATAGCACTAAACTGTATGGGCCATCTTGTGCATTGTCCATTCATATATTATAGACTATTAAAATGGGCAGATGTGAAAACTGATCTAAGCAGAGAATATTTTTGTATTCGCTTCAGGGACATCTAGTTGCTGTTTTGATCATGGACAGCTGCAAAACTCTCAAGAGCCTTAAATTATTTTTTTCTAGAAATAATCTGATGCAGTTTGTGTTACTTCTTTTGAAAAAAAAGAAGCACTCAATTTCCATTTGTATCACAATCCTCACCTATGGTCATTAGAGATCAACTGTGAATGAAAACACAACATTATGAATACAAGCAGCAGAATTATCCTTCCAATCAAAGAATGAGAAGCTGTGGGTTAAACAAGTCTGTAATGTTTGGCTATCTGGGTGTCTGATAAGAATGCCTGCAGGGTGTTGGAGGTTCCTTTGGAGGTCTTTCTGAGCATGCCCCTCTGAATTTTAGGATGGCTCGATTTTCATATTTAATCTGTTAACAGAACTATCCTCTCTCTGCTAAGTACAAGAAAATAGAAATTTTCTGTCAGAAAAATAAAAATAAAATGTTAAGGGTCACCTTGACTGCTGTCTCACCACCTGTTAAAGGAAGTACAATCTTCACTGGCATTAATTTTTCTGTTTTCTAGCTAATGAAAAAAAATAAACATCTCCCTCTATTTTCTTCTAAGTACTGGATCGTCATCTGTTTTCAGTAAGCACTCAGATATTCTGGCTCCCCATCATTTCACTCTGGGCAGAGGGCCTACAATCAGCTCTTGTGTGAACTGAGCGGCTGCCCGCCGTTTAATTTTCAAGGTTTTCTTCAGAGTTAGACACTAAAATAAACAAGGAAGGAATCAGACTCTGAATATCCACTTGAATATTTTTTTTGAAACTGCAGCAGTTGCAATAATTCAATGTAAGGTTGTCAGTTGATTTATTGTTAAAACAAGCATTCTTGCTTAATACACTTTCAAATGAAATATAATTTTCTCTGACAGTGGGTATTTTCAAATTTCTCCCCTTTTGTGTCATTCGGATACAGTAAAGTGAAAAGCAAAGCAAAAATCCCTTTATTGATTCATCCGCTACCTGCCTTCATTTCTCATGGAACAAGAAAGATTGAAATAGTAGACATGGCAGAGTCCCTGTGGATTAAAAGCAGCACTGAGCTCTGCAATCATTACAAATCTTTTTATACACCCAAGGAAATTAGTCCCATATGAATGGAACTTTTTCACTCCGTTATCAAGAGCACTTCATTTTTTTTGTTTATTCTAAATCTCCCTTCATCTTCAACCCTTGTGTACTTTTAATTGTGTTTTTATCAGTGCTTGAGGTATTAATCCTTTTAATGGAACCAAATTTTTAAAATTTTGGTAAAACATGAAACAGTTTTGCCTTAATGGACATATATTGATGTTATCCTGTCAATTAGTTCTACAAATTAAATATTTAATCAGCGTGAGAGCAAGTTGAAATTTATTGTTCTAGTTAATGCTGGGTTGGTTTCTGTTATGACTTCTGAGAAACTATACTGTGTACATTGTAATGATGGTTATTTTACCTCAGCATTATTTCTGTATATAATTTTCAACTCCAAACTGTAGAAACTTAATTTTGTTCAATTCATATCCATCTATGTCTCCAGAAAAAGACACCGAACGTGACAAATATCTGCTCATATATTCACAGCTGGTGAATAGATTCATCAGCACATATCAGTTAAACAAAAAGTGATCCCGAAAAATCAGAGCTGAATGCAAACTGATTGTGACTATTCTACATACTTGTGGTTTTGTTGCGAATACTCAACAAGGCAGAAAAATTTGCTAAATTAATAAGAAAAACAACCAGACTCGAAATGCTGATTAGAAGAACCAGCAGCACCCTAATCCAGTCTACTGACTTGTATGCTGCTCATGTTATTGTCACTACACTTTTCCCTGTGCTGTTGGCACCAACAGCACTTCCCCAGGCTCTTCAAGTCAGTCGTGGCCTGAAGCAGTCATCCTTGTGAGAAACTTTACTTCATCCATGTGATTTCACTGCAGAATAAACCCATTTATTCTAACTATAATCTTACATGTCTCTGCCAGTTCCAGTCACCCTGGGATTTACAGACACCCTACACCCCTGCTGGTAACAACTGTGAAACCGTTACAGTTGCATACAAATATTATTCCTTTCCAAATGACCCAACCTTGACTCAGATTCTCTTCCTGTTGTGTTATTTGTTTCTCCCAGTTATGTAAATATAACTAATCTTACAATAAACATTTTCTTAACCTTGCTTACTGGCTTTACACGTGTTTGGGTCAGAAAGGAACCATTCAGCCAGACACATGTACAGTAATCCTTAGAGTGCCTTCACACCAAGATAACCCAGGGAGCTTGGTTCGGTTAGATAGAGATTACAGGAAAATTTCGCACTTTCATTTGTTTTGGGTCCCATTTGCTCTGCACCTTTGAAAGCAGACAAAACCACCTGGACAACATCCCAAAGCTGTCTCAACAAGCTGCCCAGTATGAGCAGTAGGCAAAGAAATGAGCTATCCAGCGTGATGCTCTGTATACATGATGCGGCTGCAGCAAGACAGAAAGAAGCAGATGTTAAGACATGCGGCTCTGATTACACAGTAAGAGTGAATTAAAAGATCACATCTTTATCCTCAATATCCATAAGGTCTGTTGTGCAGTGCACTGGATTTGAGCACCAGGCCCCCCACCACCCTGTAAGGACAATTTGGGGATGGATGGATCTATCTGTGAGCTTTCAAATCTGCCCAAACGAAGCTGAATATCTGAAGAAACAAACCCTGGTCTGCTTAATGTGGCCCAAACAGCTCTAGTATGAAAGCTGTCTTAGTAATCTCACACTGAACTCAATATAGGTGTGCTGTATTTCAGGCTTGTGAGTAACTTGAAGTGCCAAAAAGGTATTAAATGCTTCGAGGCACAATACAGAAAACAATCATTCAGTCATGACAGTTCAGTGGGATTCACCGCCTGAAGCATCACAAATAGAACAGAATGTTTTATAAACACAACATTTTCAACATTGCAAGGATATGAACAATGTAAAAATCTCAAAGACGACCAGAACAATAATAACACGCTTATTTTTTCATCATACTTAAAACCAACAGAGAGCATTTGAATCATTCTCAAACATGAGTTCCGTGGCCTCCTAAACAAAGTCTAAACAAAGGTTGTGGGTGTTGTCTTAGCAGCAGGTCAGTAAACTGTGGAAGGCTTTTGACAGTTGCAGTAAAAAACAAGAACATTATTTTCATCCAGAAATGTAAAGATTCCTAAATCCTTGCCTAAAGTTTGTTTTTAGCAGATATTATGTATTCAAAAATCAATAAATCAGTTGTGCTTGAAAATTATGCACTCTTCATTGTAGAAATGGACAATGAAGAGTGGTGTAATGTACATCATAGTGAGCTCAACCGGGCTGGAAATGTGGGCTCTAAACCAGTGATGCCTCTAATTGAAGATGCATGCATTTGGCAGTAACTCAGGTCTCAACATAACCTATATTTCAAACATATACAAATATTTTAAGTTCTGTTTTTATGATAATTATTTAAATAAAATATGTTGTCAATGTGCTAAAATAAAGAAAATTATCTTGGCACATTTTTTATGTGGGTCAAATCTTTTGAGTAAACAATTAAGCAAGTATCCACAATTACATGATTAAAAACTAACTCCATGTGTGCGTTTTCTTGCTAGCCAGTCTTGAGTGCTTGGAACATGAGGTCAGCAAGTAGATTAATACTTTGTATCCATGTAATTATTTCATTTATAAACTACCCAGGACTTTATTCAGTTTGAGACTTTATTCAGTTTAATGTCCATCGAGTAAATGGACATTATGAAGCAACTGCTGAGATAAGGACTGTAACATGAAATTAATCTCACTTTCTGACATGCTGAGAACCATAGATTTGTATTGCTAAGAGAAGTGGACTAGTCATTAGTTCCCACTGCTGCTGCAAGCTGGATAAGTAAGATTTCAGTATTATTATCACTTTAGTCCACAGATTTGTAAAGCTATTAGAGACTGTATTGGTAGGTACCTTTTATGTGTAGCTAAACCTTGCTTGTACCAGGTTGAACCACCTTTTGCTTTTAGAGCTACCTTGATTGTTCAAATCCTTAATATAAATGGAAAAAGGTGTTTGAAACATTCCTCTGAGATTTTGATTCAGATTTTTCAACGGCACATCCATGATGTAAATCTCCCATTCCATATTCCAGTGGTTCTACGATCAATATTCAGGTAGCCTTGGATGGTTAATTATACTCAATAGGTAATAAGGAACCTACAGTGTGCAAAGAAAAATATCTCCCACCCAGCTACCACACTACCATCAGCCAGAACCATTGATACAAGGCCAGATGGATCCATCCTTTAGTATCATTTACACCAAATTCCGACCTTGCCATCTGAATCTCAGCTAAAGATGAAATTAATTTTTATTTGAAAAGAAAACATTTTTTTTATTTTTTCTCAATTGTTTTCTGGATATGTTATTTTTTTTCCCAATCTTGAACACATTCTAGCCGTGTTTTTCTGTTCTTAGTAGACAGGCGGCACAAATTTGTCTCCTGCTGCTGTAGTCCATCTGTTTTATGGGTCAACATGTTGAGCATTTAGAGATAATAACCCACATTCCTCTAAATCTATTTATGTCTTTATATAATCTCAAACTAGCCTACCCATTCCCCTCTGAGCTTTGACTTTAATAAGGTATTGTTGTCCACACAGCTGTCATTTATTTTCTCTCTGACCATTCTCTGTAAACCTAAGAGATTTGTGAAAATCCCAGTGGATCAGCAGTTGCTGAAATACTCAGTCCAACCTGTCTAGCACCAAAAATCATACAAAGTCACATAGATCCTCAATTCTTCCTCTTTATGTCTAAATGCCAAAGTGCATCCGAGTTATCATGTGGTAGGCAAATGAACGGTGAGACCAAAAACTAGTTTACATAAAAGAAAAACATGAGTATTTTTTTCTATTTTATTTTTAACCAATTACCTGACATTAATCCCCACCTGATCTTGTAGATGGTTTGTTGAGCAGGCAAGATGAATAAACTAGAAGTGGTCATAACATCCACATTATATCCAAAGATGTCTGCACAGGATCGCTTGATGTCAGCCTTGTTTAAACAAAAAAAAAAAAAAGTGTGGTTTTATTAAACCATATTAAACAGGGACACTACTTTGCATTTCACTATGAAGTGCAAAGTGAAGTTCGCATATCAGGCAAATATGATCCAAATCGCATTTTTTGCTCCCATGTAACTAACTTTCATGTCATGGCTTTAGATACATTGCTGACTAGGTGCACAACTAAATACTTTTAGAGGCGTAAACAGACAATACAGGCAGCCCTGTCGAGGATTTGCAATTTACAGATGGATAAATATGAGTTAGTCATAGATTTATAAATACAAGACTTCTATTATAGATTTTTATTTTGTATTATGCATTATCATCTCATCAAAAACAAAAATAGTGTGTAATATAATGAAAAGTAACTGTAGCAGCACCTGGTGCTCAAATTTTCTATTATGGAAATGTGAAATTATGGTAAAGGAGCAGAGGGGGGCCTAAGCACAAATCACATGAACAGACAGGTGCTAAATACAAAGAATGCCGATTAGTGCCATTGCTTTTGCACCCCTCTGTCACATATGGTACATATACCCACTTTTTGCACCACTAATTCTGACTCGCATGCACAAATATTTCCAGGAGGCTAAAGATTGAAAGATTTATTTAGAAAATAAACAGTGAAAGGATGCTGAAGCGGGAAGCTAGAGACTTGGACAACATGTACACTGAGGAAATGGAGAAGAGAGCAACAAAATGTAAAAGCTGAGGAGCAATGATGATGAGAGATGGAGGACTGATGATAGTAGACTGATGGACAAAAGGGAGAGATGAGTGGAATGGAGGTTGTTGGCTGAGCGATGACTGTCAGATGGAGTGATGAGTCTTAGAGGTGTGAGAACCGAGAGGCCCGAGGACACTGGAGACTTGGATCGAGGAGCACAGAGGTAAGCTAGAGACTTGAACAGAATTACAAAGTGAAATTCTGGAGGGCAAACAGGTGGTTCACAAGAAGATGAAGATGACTAAGAGGAGTGTAGATGATCCCAGATGTAAGACGAGTCCAATAGGTATCGTTGGAGTTAGGAAATCTAGGTGATCTCATAAAAAATTCAGCCACAAGGAAGAGGAAATGTTTAAAGGACAAAAAAACACAAGCAGAGAAGTCAGAGCTGGTTGCAGGCACAGAGAAGATGAGACACAGATGGCTTGGTTTGCTGCTCAGGTTCACACTCAGGCAAAGAGTGTCTGGCATCCAGCTCCTCTTATCCTCCTGCTGATGATCTTAATGAGGACCTGCAGCAACCGTCCTCCAGTGGAGAACCAACAGTTCCAGGTCTCTGCTATGCCTTCTGGTGGAAGCTGCAGCTCCAAAGGAACAGAACACCACACGACAACCCCATTCCAGCTTTTTTTTTTCTGGCGGTCTTAACAACCCAATTTCAGTCTTTCAGCCATCAAAAACTTCTGATTCGTGACTCCAATGAATATGGAGCCATTATAATCAATGAAAACATTTATAATGTCTGGGTATCCTTCAAAATTAGAGCTTATCCCATTTTTGCCAGACACAAAGATGTGTCAATTTTCACTCAGTGCACAGGTACAACAATGGATGGGAATAGACTAGTTTTTTGTTCAACACCATTCATTCTTTTTGTCACCAGCTTTAGAACAAATTGAGGAAAGATACATTGTTCATACCGGGTGAGTGAAATTGTTAAATATAGTAAAAATCTACATTTTTATCTTGATTTGAAAAGCAAGACGGTCTTTCTGATTGTCAAGAACAGCGATTGGGTTTACAGTGAAGTGAAGACGCATGAAGTGTAAATCAGGGTGATCGGAAATGACTCCACTCCTCTAACAAAATTACGCAGCAAAAACAGACACGGAAGAAAAGTAAATCTGGGATTGATCTTTAAGTTAATACAACTATGGTGCTCTTGCCATACTGTGGAGGACAGAGTGGATTGGGTATTAGTAACATCACCCGGTAATGATTGATCAGTTAGCAGGAGCAGAATTAAACCTACACTTTAACAAAAAGGTTCCACAAGAAAATGAAAAACTAAAGTTTTCACTTTACACTCTTCTTTCTATCTGGTGCAGAGCCAAAGTGCTGCCCCTTCCTGGGTGATCCTGGTAGCTACTATAGGGAAGTTAATGGGCCTTGTCAGTCTCTTCTGCTTTCCTTTAGCCGCTTCTATAAACCCATCCTGCAACCATTCCTCCTTCTGAAGCCCACTCTTTCTCCTGATCGGGTCGCACGTATCCCCAGGACACACACAGCTGGGCCTCTTGACTCCCTTCATTTCATGCCCTTCACTCCACAGGCCACAGATCTTTTTCATTCTTTTGCCATCTTTCCCTGTGTATATTATCTCAACCTGCTTGATGTATATTGTGCCATTTTGTGGTGCCCAAGATGTCAATGTTTGTCTATCTGCGCTTTGCTTTTTATCTCCTCCTCCAGCCCCTCTTTTAACATCACTTTTCTCTTTTGCTGTATTTTTTTTTCTCATTCATCATTACTTCCCCCCATTCTTCCCTGCATAATCCTTCTTCTTTCTTTCCAAAACCACTAATGTGCTTTATTGGTGTTTGCTGTGCTATTTGCAGCCAACACATTCCTCATGGTTGAGGTGTAGCGCCGCATTCAGCTATAATGTAGAATCCGTCATGCACAAACATTATAAGACATAAATATTTATTCTCCACTATTCGCTGCCACTGCCTCCATCTTCATCCTTTCCTTCCCCTCTCTTTCCCTTCTCTTCCTGTTTTTCTTCGTAATTTCTTTGACTGCTTTCGTTCCAACCTTCTCTGGGTGAGGTCCAAGCTTGCATGCCTGTGCTCACCCGCTGAGGAAAAAGCCCTTGTTTATCAAAGAAAAACACTTCTGAAAAATTGATCCGCCATATCAAAGACCTCGCTTCTTTATGAAAAAAATAAATCCATTTCTGTGGTGCAAGCCAGACCAAACAACCATAAAGCCGATATGTCTTAGACAGTACCCAAGGGAATAGATGAAACAGTGCATTTTAGAGGTAAGAAATGATAAAAACAAAAAAACAAAACATCTTTTTGCATAGTAATATTAAACATATCTATGGCAATTATCTCTTCAGTTTAACTGTGGTCTTTAAAGAAAGACACCCTCTGGGGTGAATCTTAAAAATATAAATTGTGTTCACTAACAATAAGACAAAATCAGGCTCCTTGATTACATTTTGCCCACAAGGTTCATTGTTTCATAAAGAAAAACATTTCATCTCAATGGCTTAGTTAACATCTGCACTCAGTTAATTTTCTCATTAAGCCAAAACCCCCAACACAAAGCAACCTTACCAATTATAACACAATCCCAGTAGCAAAAGGCTTTGTGGCAGAAAAGATTACAACCTTTTCCATGCTGTATTCATATCGACTCTTTATGATCTTGTTCTTTGACGCTACCTTTCTGACAGCCAATTTTTTTTTCTTTCCATTACAATATTTGCAAAAACTGAAAGTTTGAATTAAAAATCGTCTCAAAGTTTATTTTGCTCATAGCTTATACCGTAAACTGCTCACTTTAAGGGGATCTTGTTTTAAATGGTAGCAAGTCATTTTTGGGGTTGCATATAATCCTTCATGATTCCCATTTTGCATAAGAGAAAGAAAAGCAAAATGTTATAAGACCATGACACCCACTGTGATCTAAAATGTTACAGCTGGGGCAATACCATCAATAAATTTAATAGCACAATAAAAAAAATAATCTTTATGACACATAAATCCAATTTGCATAATAATTTGGAACAATGTGTAGACGGATTGATTGCAAAGCACAAGGATTAACAAATAGCTGTTTGGATAACATTTTAACTACCATTAAGTTCCTTTAAGTCTCAAAACAGAATATAGCACTTTGTGCTGTGATGACACTCCCTGAAAATATATGAATACAGAAAACCATACAGTTGAGTCCAAAATTATTTATTCCATGAGAAGATTTAAGTTTAGATGGTAAATGCCCTGCACTTGTATAGCGCTTTATGAAGTCTGAGGATTGCAAAGCATTTTACACTACTAACAGTCATTGACCCATTCACTCACTGGTGGTGGTAAGCTACATTGTAGCCACAGCTGCCCTGGAAAAAAAACTAACTGCCCTTAGATCAGCCATCTAACCATCACAAGCAGCAAAAGTAGGTGAAGTGACAGAGACTAAAAGTAAGCTTAAAGTAATGTACATTTTTGTACTTGAACTATTAGGATTTTTTATAGGTACATACAGAGCTCTGACTCTGTGTGTGATTGAAAGCTAAATATTAGAGTGATGGCAAGAAGGGTTTCCAACCTTCAACACCTGCAACTCATCAATAAAGATAAATTGTCAAAATAGTAGTAAAAACCTGCAAAAAAAATGCTGGTCAGCAATTATAAGAGGGCTTGTGTTAATGTAAAAAAATAATTATTGATTATTGTCAGTATAAAGCCACTTTTGATGATTTTGTTTTTTCAAAATTGATTTTGACAAAAAGCATTTTATAAGAATGTTTGGACCTTCGGGGCACATTGCTTTTCTTTTGACCAAAAACAGCCCTCTGACCTTTAGCTGTATGAAATGCTGTAATTCTGTCAACTTCACATTAAATCTACTGGCTGACAATGTAAGCAGTCATGACTGGGCGTGGAGTGACAGGGAAGCATTACCCAGAAGGAATAAAACCCAGCAAAGTAGAGAGCTGGTTCGAACAACTGTCTAGATTTCTGAATCAGCACTAAGACGAGCCAGACAGTGCATCAATCATAGCAGCAGTTGTGTCAGCCTTTTCCTCCTTTCCGTGTAACTCTCTGCTGGATCAGTGCAAGTTGGACAGTACAAATAAATCAGTTAGGCAATAAAAGCTGAATAGCAATGGCATTTAGGGTCTTACAGGATTTTACATTTTGAGTGAACAAGCAAATGATGAAGCTTGTTAGTTTGATGAGCAATGGAGTTGTGATTTGACTGCCTGTGTGAACACATCTATGAGGTACATCTATGGTTCTCGCATGTGAGTGACTGGTTTTCTCTCCTAAAAACAAGCTTAGCAGAGCTTTCATCTGGCAAGCACATCCAAGTCTCATCTATGTGAACAGGGTGTATGAGCACACACGTGTCAAGGTATTTATGAGGCTATCCCATGCACGTTTTCAAGAGGACCAAGATTGAAAAGGTTTTTGCTTCGTTGCACCCCATGTTTACCCCTGCATTTCTCTTCTACCTGTCCTTGTTACATGACTGCAGCCTGTAGCTGGCACCACCTACAAGCCTGCCGTAATTAAAGTGTTTGATCTCCTTTCCTTCCCCGCAGAGACACACATTTCCAGACTAGCAAACACCACACTATTGCCACCGTGATCAATGACTGAAGGAGAGGCGAGAGTCACAAACTGACAGTGCAAAGATTGAAGAAAGAGATGCAGGGGTAGAAAGCAGCACAGCAAGGTGTGGAGGAAGAGGAGAAGGTTAGTTAAGATGAAGAGTGAAGAGGGACAGGGGTGAAGTGAGAGTTGATGAGGTAAGTTGAGGAATGTAGAAGCTCGGCCTTGGACTGCACATCTCAGAAAAAAATAACATTAAATTCTCATTACTGGTAAATGAAATGCAAGAGACTGCATTTCAAAGAGAGAGAAGTGTTTCACGCATCTCCCCAAATAGGAGACCAATTCATTTGCTATATAAACTCGATTCCAAGACAAATCAAATTTTGTATGAGGAAAATCACATTTTAATTAAAGAGGCACAAGAGCAGTATTGTGCAAAAAGTTAACAAATTATGTAAAACAGAAAGCACTGCACTCATTTATACTGCAATTTTTACTTGCATCAGTCAGTGGGAAAAAAGCCCAGCATGACGTACAGGCTCAAGCAACAGAACTAAAGGTTAGCTAGCTGAAATTTAAAAAAAAAAATTTCTGGAGAATCATGTTACCTTGGAGGAACATAAAATTGATTTTCTGAGCTACACTTACTCAGCCACATCTCCAACAAAATGATTTGGTGACATTCACATGAGGCCCACATATGCACACTGACACACATAATGCAAATAATGGTAGCACAAAGCTGGAGTGCACCTGAACATCTGGGTGTAAGGAGTTACAGCAACAGCCAAAAGCAAGCTTATCACTATGTAGAATAAAATATGACCTGTCCGGTACAGGAGGAAAATAAATATGCAACTGCACATACTGGAACAAAATGCTATTTTGCAGTCTGATTTGGTATGGAAACTAATTTGCTAAATTTAAATAGCTACACACAAGGTAGTGTTCAAACATATCAGCCAGACATTTCATTTGGGTTTCTCATTGCAAGTCACATTTGGTTTCTGCTCTCCCAAACAGAAACAGTGGGAGTAAAAAGAAACTCAGCATGGCCAGAGTGGAAAGTCCAATCAAAGCTTCAAAACATGATACGGAGGTGACTGTTTTCAAGCCACAGGTGATGCAGAGGAAAAGAATAAAAATGACAGGAAGGGAAAAATATCAGTGTTACCAATGCTTTTTGGCTGAGAGAAAACTGAACTGAGCAAAACTGCCCCAGAAATGTCACATTATGCACTTTTAATACTTCTAAAATATTTTAACACAGTTTTTCCCCCTTAAATCCATTCCCTGTTCAGAACTTAGAGCAAGTTCTGTTTTCACTTAATAGATTGTAAACTGAACACTGAAATTAGTTAAGTAGCATGCATCAAATTGAATCCAAACCAGAAGATTAGGTTTAGGTTACATGTCCAACATGAATAATTTTAACCATGTTCCTTGTTTGAATGTTGATGGCGTTTTCTTCTGATTTGTTTATTTGTATTTTATTTCCTATATTGGACTGACGTGGATCATTTTATTTATTGAGATTATTTATTAAAATTGCACTGACAAACTGAGTCAGTGCAACAAAACTATAGCATGCCTTACATTGTTTTTATTAATGGACCTTTTCACACCTACACATAGGCCTGTCACAATAACAAATTTTGCTGAGCGATTAATTGTCTCAAAAACTATTGTGATAGACAATAGTATTATTTGAAGACCTTTGTACACTGATTTAATGGAAATGACATAATAATGCATGCAATTTCCTGCCAAAGATAGATATACTTTATTTTCAGAAGAACACTCAACACTGAAATTGATAAAATAAACAAAACAACCAAAAACAAAAATAAAATGGATTCTCAGTCTCCATTAGCAAAAATGTACTTGAATAAAAACACCAAAGTGTAAATAAATACTGCATTCAACCAAAAGAGAGTAGATGATGAAGTCTGTATACCATATTGCCCTTCAGTAATCATTAGATTTAAATAGAGAAGATGGACACAACGACTACCTGATGCAATAGTTCACACTACACCTTAGTTCACACCTACATTTTCCCCTTATGACAATCTTAGAACGTTGGGGGTTCCAAGATTGTCACTTGCAATTTCGCAACCGATCATCCTGTAGTGTGTGGTGTGTTACAGTAGATTGTTGTGGCCGCTCCGATCTAAATCAGGGGTTTCCCCCACTGGGAGCTTAACGCAGCCTGTTGAATGTAACAGGTAGCCAATCAGAAAGTGCAGATTCTCCTCGTGCTTTCTGAGGGGAAACTACAGAGGGAAATCCCAAACAGCTGACACGGCGCAACCGGAAGTCCAGCGGACTTCGGAGATGATATGTGGAAACAACATTAATGTTTATAAAACATTTGGTGCAAAGAATACAGAAATGACGAGGGGAGGAGTTGGAGCAAAATTGCTATGCTGTTGATGAACTCGGTAACTTTTCTGCTGTTCTTCGTTAACGTGACATAAATAGGTTCTAATGATTTTCATTCAGTCAGGATCTTACGCTGACACTAGAGCCACATGCGTTGCAGGTAGATTGTAGTAAAGCATTGATTAATGCCTGGACTTGTAGCCATTATTTTGTGCCCATTGTTGGACACCAGACGGCACAATCAAACCAATCATTATACCAAGGATTTCTGTCGGTTAATGTGTGATCTCTCAGGTTTTGAAAATGGGCCGACAATCAGCCAACAGCTCTAAGATGGTGTAGTGTGCGCTGGGCATTACACTAAGGAAATGAGGAAGGGAGGGTCAGTGGAGAGCAGCGGAGTTGAACCTTTTTTCATTCAGCATCATCAACAGAAAGAGAAAAAGGCTGGAAGAGACGATAAAGCCGATAAATAAAATGACATTGATTGTTTTAATTTATCGTACAATTAATCGGTTTATTGTGACAGGCCTACCTACATGATACAAACTAATAGTATGTGTTTTAAGCATCTGGTGGTGTTTTATTTATATGTTCAACGAAGTGACTGGAGATGCACAAATTGCTAAAATAATTTGATGTCATTGGCCATGCCTAAAAAAAATCTCAAAATTAGTTCAAATAAGTTCACCTACACACAAATCGGCCAAAAACAGCATTATGAAACCCTATCCTTTAAAGTAATTAGTTAGCAGTTTATTTCACAGAGATTAAAACTGATTTAAATAATCTTAATTGTTTCAAGATGTAAAAAAAAAAAAAAAAAGTTGCAACAAACTTACCCTTAAACTGGTTGTCTGTTGAATCAGTTTTTCATGTAAATCAGCATTTGCCAATTTTTTTTTTCATTGAGCTTATCCAAAATGTTCTAAAGAAATACAACTTAGGAAGCAGAAATATCTGGTTGCAATGGTACTCGATACACTATTGGCTGGCATTTACAAAGCAGCCAATAGAAGCACCATTTACTCTCCTTTGCCTGTTAAAACAGACAGTTACAAACACCTTTAAAGGAAGTCTCCAGTGTTCATGGATTTTAGTTATTCATGGGTTACTTTGGTCCCTAAACCCTGTTAATACCAGGGGTTCACTATATAGAGAGGCTGATTAACCATAAATGAAGTTAATCTGCATTTATACAGCTTTCCTAATGTTTGCTTGTTTACATCCTTTAGCTAAAAACATATTTTACAGAGGCTCCAAATGCTTAAAATTATATTAATGTAAAAAGCATAAATAAGAAGAAGGATGCCAAAAAATAAATAATCATCGGCAATTGGGGAAAAATATTTAACATGGACATTACAAAAACATTAAGTTTCTCCAAAACTGATGTCAAGACAAAATGTAAGCTGGTCATGGAGGCTGCAAAGAGCCTGACAGTAAAGTTGAAGGAGCTGCTGCAATATCTGATACTGGTTGTGTTCTACATGTGAAAACCATTCTTCAGTATTCAACATCTGAACAAAGTAGTGAGGATACTAGAAAAATAATTTTCAATAAAAAGCATGAGCTGGCTAGAATCTCCCCTCTGGCCCCCACCTCCCACCTCCCAAAGTACCCTGTGGAAAAGTGTCACAGTCTGATGAAACCAAAATAATGCTTGGCACAAAATAGTACAGTACATTACGTGAAGAGCACCATGTCTTCAATGAGCCTATACAGGATTTTATCAATGGACCCCATATAAACATAGGAGGATAGAGATCTGCAGCAACCTAAAGCTTCCTACATAATTAAAGTTGAAGTTGCTAGCCTAAGAAAAGAGTAACATGGGGATAAAAAAATTCCTATTAGGTTAGATTTTTCAGCTATTCTGGTTTTTTAATGATGCAAGAACAAGCTGTGGTCTGTTCATGTTTTGCAGTTAAAAATAATCTTTCAGTTTGAAGTTCAAAATAAACATTTCTACTCCATGAACTTCAGTTCATGCATATCACTGTCCATATGTGCTGTAAATCTCAAATGACTTGCATTAGTTACAGGACTGTTGACTCCAACAACTTTACCTTAAGGCATAGATTTTTTTTTATTGTTGTTGAAGAAAGCTTCTGTTAACTTACCACTAACAGACAAGTAGTGAGGGTATAAGTTTGCAGAAGAGTAATATATCCTCAGAGGGGATGAAATCTATCACCTTGTCTGAAATTTATTTGCTAAAACACTGGATTTTATACAGTTGTTGTAATGTACAAAATGTCTTCAATAAACATCTTCCTTTGCTGAGGATGCTTTTACTTAACTAGATGTTTCCTGAGGTACTAATCCACATTATCTTGCTACCTTTTTGTTTCAACATTATTCATCATATTATGCTTCCTAATGTCCTTTCTTGGCAGTTACAGTTAATTATGTATGGATTAAAAAATTTTTTATAAAAAACATGCCATAAAACTAATGCTTTCATTTGATCATTCTAGTTGGTACCAATTAGTTTTATTGCAGTTTGTTGAGTTGTAATCGGGTCCCTCCTATATGGCTATTGGCTGAGCCTCAGCTGAGTATCCCCTAAAAATAAAATGTAACCTGCATTGGATCCAGAATTACACCAGAATCTGGATTTAGACAATCACTGATCTGCCGGTAAAAGAAGCATCAAACATCAACCAACATAGCTTCAGATAAATTGGGAAATTCTTCTGACTAAATGTTAATCTCTCCTAAGATTTTATTCACTTTTCTACAATTTTACAATGACATTATATATTTCTGCTGGAAATAGGGAAACTATTACAAATAACTCTGCAAAACCTTACTTCAAAAAAATTCTAAACTGTAAAATTTGTAAGTAGTGTTGTACAAGTGAGACATTATTAGAGATGTCAGAAAATGTATTTTTAAGCAGAACTGGAGCTTGAGAATCAGCATTGAGGCAAAGACCTGACCTTAAGTAATAAAGTGCAGTGGACAGATTAATGAAATATGATCAAGAAGAATCTTGGACCAATGGTGAAGCAACGAGGTGCAAATGAATTATGCATGATATCAAGGAGTGCTTGGGCAATAGAGTCTGAGTCAAAGCCCAGATTTGAATCCAATTGGAACGCTTTGAATAGATTTGAATCAGGCAGTGCACATAAAAAAACCTAAAAACATTTGCAAGTGAAGAATTTTATGCACCATGTTTATTCAGACTGTTGGATAATCATGCAAAACTTCTCAGACTGCGTTTGGGACCAAAACAGGAAAATATGTAGAAGAAAGTATCAATATTTGATGAAATGGTGAGTTCTTACTTTTGGATGCACAAACCCTAACAAGATTTAATAGGAAAACTATATTCAGATAAAATTGTTTCATCTGTCTGAAAGTATATACGTACACTGGGGCATTTTGTGTGTTCTAAGCAAGCTCCTTCTGATTCAGCAGCGACTTTGCTTGGAATCCATGAGAAAGAAAATAAAATTGATTTATACGTCTCTACAAAGAACACCTAGCAATAGTTTATTTAATTTTTTTTTAATGTGTGATTTTTATTTTAATGTCAGTAATAAATTCAAAATGAGACAAAAATGACAACAGCTTTTACATTAATGTATCCCAACTTTCAAAGATTTAAAAAAACATTATTCTAATTAACTGTGAGCTACATTGTGAGGCTCTACCTCATAAAATCTGAATATTTCTTTCTGAAGTTTGTGGTTGTGAAAATATCAAAAAAGTGAAGTGGGGTGTGTACCATGTGCTTAAGAGATACAGAAACACAAATTAACTGAAGGCATTTTTCCACTGAAATAACTTTAGTTCCTGAACTAGTTCTATCCGCACGCATTTGAATGTTTGTGCTTGAGAACCAAATCCCATTACTACCAGTTAGGGAAACAAAGGACTCATCATGTACACTGGCTGTGACACAAGACAGTAGGAATTATGACCCTGAAGAGGATTAGGCAGCATGCAAGACAATGGGATTTAGAAAAAGAAGAAAAAAAAAATCAATCAAAATCATATCTTTATTTGATTTTTGCTTTTTTGCTATAAAATATTAACATTTCCCACACTTATCCTAAATTCATCTAACCTGCTGAGAGCCAGCTTTCTTTGACAGCTTACTGCTTTTGCAAATAAACATTCAAGTGTTAAGACAGAATCTGCCATCTTCAGTTTCTTCTGAAATGTTGACATAATTATAACTTATTCGTATTTAGTATTTTCACACTTTGACAAACTGTTTTGGAAATTATTTGAGAATTGCTGTGTTCTCTGCTGTTCTCTGTGGCATTCATGTGCATGCTGATCTTCCTCCATCACAGCATCATCCTTCCCATCTTTGAAGAATGTTTTTCTCTGCATGGGTAGTCTTTGAGGGGCAAGCTCAAGTCAAGTCTCATTAGTAAATTAAAAAGAGTGCAATGCTGTAGGTTATAAATTTAAACCATGTGAATTGAATTGCCTCAGAGGACAAAAAAGTACATCAAATGTTTTTTTAATTATTTTTTTTATCAGACCTAATTAAATAGACACATTAACAAAGTACTTCTTACATTTTAAAATTCAAGAATCATAATGATTTTTTTTTTTATGATGTGTCTAACCGGTTAACAGACTTTCATAAGAGACCATTTCTTTTTATCCAATCAAACATTCATGTTCTAAAGTGAAGTTAAAATGAGCATACTCCATGAATATTATCAGTCTGCTAAATCAACTGCGTCACTTCAGTCTCTCTCTACTGCCACCTAGAATGTAATTAACTCTAAGATTTTGAGACCAACATCGACAAAAGCGTTGACACTGTTATGTCATGGTGTTTATCAAGTATTATAATTTGTGACATGAGCTGTGTCGGAGACTTAAATTGTGAAATACCATAACCAACAGGACTATTCAGCTTCCCAATCTTTGAAAAAAAAGGCTATGCCAGATCAGGACAATAAAGAAAGGTGCAAGATTAATTTTAAAAATAGTAATTTATTTCCACAAAAGCTAAAATAAAAGGCCTACAACAAAATAGAGTCTGTACATAGACAAAATTACAGACTGCACCAGCTACAAAACATTTATTGCACATCATCCCTTCAACAGGAAATGGTATCTTCTAACTCAACCAATAACTAAACAAAAAAAATATTAATGAAACTACAGGAATAAAGAACTGCAAGAGAAATAGTAATAAGCATAGACAAAAACACAAAGTAATCAAATAAACAAAATAGCAAAACAAAACATGAAAGTAAATGACAAACAATTTGCATGCAAAGAAAAAACGGCAAGCAGGAAAATTACTAAAGGACTCACCGTGAGTGGGTCGAGTACACCGTGCGCCACGTACCTGCAGGTCAGGCGCGTGCACCCGCAGGCCGCAAGAGGAGGAAGAGAGCCGCGGAAGATTAAAAGTCAAGGCCCGCAACAACCCAGGATCTAAAGACAAAATTTAGTGTCAGTCATGGCACTAAGCCCAAAACAAGTTGGACAATGACGTCACTTAGCCTGTAAAAAAGCCCGAGCCCACGACGCGTGGCTGAGCACACGCACACCCTGCAGAAAAGGCGCGAGATCACACAACCTAACCGCGACTCTGAACCCAAGACAGGCACGATCACAAAGAACCAGTCTAAAAACCAGACAAATGAAGACCACAAAACTAACCTGGATACGATGGTGGAATCAGCAACGTTTTGAGAAGACAGAGCCCCAAACGAGATATTGTGTGCGCTCACAGCAGGTGATCGCCACAAAGCCCAGTAGAAATGGCATGTGTATGCGCGCGCACGGTCCGCACCTGGCTTTAAAGACTACGTTGGTGCCACCCACCACTCATCTTAAAAAGGTAAACCTTTTAAAAAAAAAAAAAAAAAAAAAAAAAAGACAAAAAAACATTATGGTGTGACTGACAAAGAAAAACTTTGAGTTTCTGATTAAACTGAATAGAGGTGCTTTTATTTTGATAAGCAACCAGAGTCTTTGTAATTATGCAAGTATCTTAGCAGGAAGAGAGCAAAATGTTACCAACAGATTAAGGATGTTTTGTTCTGAAATTGACCAAAATTATTTTATCAAACTGAGTTGATCATCCCTTCACAATGATAATCTGTTAGCTCCTACATCAGTAACTTCTTCTCACTCAAGGAATAAGGTTTGATAACAGGCCAAAATCCTAAGTCAAGTTTTAAGCCTTCAGACTTGACTTTAGATATATCTCTGCTCTAACACTGGAACAAGACTATATCATCATGTTAGAAGCTCAAGTTGACTTGAATTTGAGACTATTGGTTTAAATCAAGTCTGAAGGGATTTTATAATTCAGGTCCAGCTATCATTGAGCTATGGTTCTACTTCCTTTACAGTACTGACCAATATTACCCTGTATACAGAAGCTGAGAAATTTGCTTCTGGATATTGGATATTTTCTTTTTTATTGGTATTTTTTAATGCTAAAACCAAGATTGACATATTTTGTTTTAGTTCACCTTTATTTTAAATAAACATGTAGGTGTCAACATGGGATTTGCAATTTTCAGTTTATTTTTAATTTGTTTTATTTACGCCATGATTATTCTTATAGTATACAGTAAACCTGTTTTGGAAATAACTTGTTCGAAGTAAAAACTCAATGCTGAATATCTGCAACTACCCCCATCTTCCTCGCAGGATCTCCCTCCTTCTCTGTGATGATTTAGTTCAGGGGCTTATTTGTGGGGAATACCTCTCTTTGAAAAATGTTTTTTGCCATCCCAGCTATCATGAACTCTTTAAAAAACACGCTTTCTGCTGCAGACTAGAAATTCTGCTGAAATAAAATCAATATACAGTATGTGTTCCTCTAGGTCGTGAATTAAGGTCAGTGGGTTTTTACACAAGAAATAGCCTTGTTTTTTTTTGTGTTTTTTTTTTTTTCAATAAAGGAGAGGTAAACAAAAAAGACCTACACACTGACCTGCAGGTGGGCTGAACTGAATTTTGGCAGCCTCCAACTGATTTCATTTGATGTATCTTGCCCTTTTCTTCCTTCTTTGCACACCAAAAACCCACACACTTGCTGAAAACCCACAGGACAAACAGAGGGCATACGCAGACCTGCTCAGACCCAAGTCATGTACCTGCCTTGTAGATTACCTGACATCTGTCTTCTCCCCCCTATACACACTTACTAACGTGCACACACACACACACACAGCTCTACGTCTGCCCCCCTGCCTCTGCCTTTTTCTCCCTTCTTAAGTCAGACAAGCAGCAATCCCATGCCCACATTCCCATTCTTTGCAACTCTTTGGCTGGCTGACCTTCAAGCAGCGAGGACAGATCAGAGACAGACAGGGTGGGAAAAAAAGCTGCTATTCATCTTCTGTCAGCGTGCCAGGCCGGCCAAACAAGCTTGGGGAAACAATCCCTAGCTAGGGAGAGCTGCAAGCATCACCAGCCTGAGTGGCACAATCCGTCAAATTACCTGATCTTTCTGGGCTATGGGCTGGCTCCATATTGGGAGGCTGGCTGCAGCCCTGGGATTGACACTCTCTCATACACCAATCCACAAGTCTGCCGTTGTCACATGGGATCGCAATTTTTTCCATGACATTTATTTTTAGCAAAGTGTTGTCTTTCTGTTTGTAAGGCCTTAATGTGTTTGACCTTGCTTTACCCAAGAGTATCTAGAAAATCTCTCTCCTCCACCCTACTTAATGAAAAAAAAAATTCTTTCAGTTTAATTTTTTGGGGATCTGCCAATTTTTTTTGCGTATCTCTTTTTTTACTTATGTAAAACCTGCTAAGAAAAAAACTATCCCACTTTTCCCACTCTCAATTGTATCTCCATCTTTGTGGTTGCATAATGCCAGTAAGCTCTGTAGCTTAAATTTTTCCCTTTTCCACCCTCTTCTCTTCTTCTCTCCCATACTTTAACTCTTTTTATCTTGGTACTTTGGCTTCTTTTTACAGAAAGAAGTTGCACCTCACTTCTTATTCATCGCTTACATTTTTTTCTTTTTTACGGTAATCAGTTTCCAAATCAGTGCAGTGTCAAGAAAAGTGTTATTAAGTTGTGTGGATCACTCTGCCTTAATCTGTAAGGAGGTGGAATGGTTTTGGACTGCGCAGAGTGCACTACTTTTCAGTAGATCTATATTGCAAGGAAAACTAAAAAGGTGAAAAGATTTCCATTTAAAAAGCAGAGCTACTAAAAAAAATAAAATAAAATCCTAGCATTAAGGACACAACATAACAAAGGTATAGTATTGTACTGAATGATTTGTAGACTTCTTGCAAATCACAATTTTTAAAGTTTTTCCTTTATTTGTGCTGGTAGCTCTTCATACTTATAAAACCTTTTTGTGCAATATTCAGAAATATACATGAATGCAAGCAACTAAGAACAAAGTTGAAAGTGGCAGAAGAGGTTGAGACTACGCTTAGAATGCAGAACTTGACTATCAATGACTAACAAATTGATCATGCATCCATTATCTAAACCTGCTTATCATTTCAGGATTGCGGGAAGATGGAGTCTGTCTCCAGCAGTCATTGGGTTGCAGTGCTAAAGATCCAGAGCCTTAGCATTGCAACTGTGGAGCCATCCAGCCTGCCACAAATCCATTTTATATTTTCCTATTAAAGAGGAATGTTTTAATCTAGAAAATATTCTGCTCTATGATTACTGTGAAAGATGTCCAGGTTATATTATTTCCTACGCCACATAATCATTAGATGGAAGTACATATTAGATTTTCAGGGAGTGACTCAACATGCTTTTCTATGTCAGGAAGATGCATTTTAAAATTGCATAATTCATTTGAAAGCCAGTTGGAACAATGTCCATCCATCCATTTTCTGTTCACCCTTGTCCCTAATGGGGTTGGGAGGGTTGCTGGTGCCTGTCTCCAGCTACGTTCCGGGTGAGAGGCGGGGTTCACCCTGGACAGGTCGCCAGTCTGTTGCAGGTTGGAACAATATGTTATGTTTAATACTTTGAAGTATGAAATATAAGGTCATTAGGTTTACTGGGATTAAATATTATTGTCCTCTGAAATTCAAAATAACTTAAATTATTGTCAACTTACGGTTGTTCATGCTTTCAGATGACTCTGAAAACAGAAATCGTCAAAGACATTTCTACAATTTCTGATGAAATAAATAAATTTTTGAGTGTCATTGTTGACAGATTTATGTGTCTCTATGTTTGACGTATTTAATGCATGTCGGAATCTAAGGTGGTCCTATTGTCAGTAAAGCTGCAGAAATGCTCTTTTGTGGTTTCACTAACTTAATAAAGATGAAGCCAAAATTTCTGTTTTATGTAGAATAATACATCTGATGCCTGACAAGTCTAACTAAATACCAGCTTGGATAGAAAATAAATCTTATTGGCATTTTTCTTTTTTCTTTTTTTTTTTTTCAAAAAGCTCCGTTTGGTGTCAAGTGATTTATTTTGTATATATTTCCAAGACTATATAGACCTGTCTTTGTTTTGTTTTACCCTGATAGTCACTTGGAGAAATGGCTGAAGGTCATTATGGTTTACAGGTGTAGAAGCTGCTTCTTTACTTCCCCTGCAAGAGTAATGGAAAGCATAAAAAGAAGGGGAAAGAATGAGACTTTTTTACAAGTTTCCTCCAAGGACCTTATCTTACCACAAACTATTAACTGAGACAAAGAGAAAATGAAAAGCCTGTCATTGTGATTTTTCTTCATAGAGGAACTCAGTTTATGCCTTGACAGCTGCCCCACAGATAGCATGTAATGGACTTTGTGTTGGATACCTTTAAAAGGTTAGTGACTTAAGACTTAGTTCTTCAAGAATATTAAACCAGAATCTAAATATAGTTTGACTTCATCGTTCATGCTATCCCAAGTTCTTTTCACACTGTTCAGGGAGAAACTATCCATACCCCTGGCCGACTTAGATCTATAGTAATCTTTTGCTAACATGTTTCTGCTCACTGGATGTAATAATAATATTTTGTGAACCAATCAGAGTCCTGATTTGAACCTGACAGAGAATATGGATAGAGTAAAATATCAGGGTGATGGCAAGGGTCCCTTCCATCCTCAAAGGTTTGGAAGTCATCACCAAAGGCAAATTGGCAAAATATCCGTGGAGGCAAGACAGACTAATGTGATGCAGATTAAGATTTTTCCACAAATCATTAAGAAAGACATAAATATTTCTCATTATACTTACATTCAATGAGATTTGATGATGCCTTCTTTAAATCTATCCAATCATTGGCTTTACCAGCATGCCCTTTCATGGTTACTGGGAGCTTGGTATCTATCTCCAGGGATCATTAGATAAGAGGTGGGATACACCTGGACAGGTCACCAGTCCATCACCCTTTACATTCATTTATTATCATTTTATAAAGGTTTGTCTCATTTCCTGTCAGGGACAAACTTCTCGATTGAATGAAATTAAATCTATATCTGCATGTGCCTTGAATAATTCCAGCTTAACAATACATGTAACCCAAAATCATTTAGTTTTGAGTCCTTCTGGGACTGTAGGTTTGATTTCATTTGATTCCAAAGAGGATAATCTATTCCAGGCACCAGTCTTTATGACTTGAAGATAGCACTATGATGTTAAAAGTTAGCTGGAATCAGGAAGGTCTTTGCATTGCCTTGGAAAAGTGTCCAGTGGTACATCAAGAACACAGTGTGTTCTCCATTACGCTTTGTGGAGCCAGGAGAGTTCCCTGCCTGACTGACCTTAAGTAATTATATAAAAATTACAAAATAACATCGAAGTGGATCTTTCTTACAGCGGCAGCATAGAAAGCAAATGTGTGTCATTTAGGCCAGCCTGGTGGCAGCAGGTGCTAAAGAATTTCAAATGGGAGTGGATCCACTGTCCAAAAGCAGTCGACCTTCTTCTCGTCTACCTTAGCTGGCAGCACTTTAAGTTATTGTAATCCTGTTGACACACCATCTGCTATACTCATCCCGCTGCTCTGGCTACTATCAAAAGGATCTTAGCAGACACCAATGAAAAATGGACAATCTCTACACTAATAAATACTGGTCCAAACTCAGACCTCCTCCTCTGACTAACTGATCCAAGCCACCAAGTTGCTTATAAGTGAGATTTTGGTCAGGCAGATTTAGGAAAGGGGTTTTTCAGCCTGGAGCCTAAATATGTACAAGCTGTGTTTATCCTATTGTGAAAAACTTTTTGTGAGCTTAATACCATCTGACAGAACTCACTGAGGTATGTGCACAAAGCTCTGAGTCAAGTTAAAATTCCTCTCATGCATCCGCTTATGCTACTGTTAACCTGATGAAACTACAGATAATGTGCTTCATCTTCCACAGGAAGAATAAAACTGATGGTGGAGCTGCAAAAAAATCCCCATATATGGAAAAATTTCTCATATTGTGAGGAAACACCTGAGTCGAGATATTATGCCATTGTGATGGGATGGAATGGGTACTAGGGATGCATTAATGATGCCTTTAAACTTAATTTTCAAATTTGACATGAGGAAGCGGTATTGAAAACTAGAAATCACAGAGACTTGTGGGAGATGTGATCTGATATGATCCTATCGGCTGAATTGGTGAAGATCTGTGGATGTGGAGGCTTTAAATGTTTGCTATGGTAGATAGAGCCATGGAAGATAAACGTGAAACAAATGGATAGCCAAATAGAGCTCAGAAAAACAGCTAGGTGTATCTCTGCTCTCCTTTACACAGTAGCAATCACAGATTGGATGATTTTCTTTGAAGGAAAGTCACACTTAGGGACCTTTGGGATTCCCTTCAGTCTGGGCTCTAAAAACAGTAATTATTTGACTTCCAGAATCAAACAAAATTATTGGTTTTGGCTAGAGCATTTAGTTGCAGTGGATCATTCATACAAATCTTCACAGGGGCATGTTATCAAACTTAGATGATGAATGTTTACAAAACAAGGAGCCCGGTTTGCGGACTTATGCTGCAGATCACTGCTATAGACCTGAATCAGCAGGTTAGAAGGATGGTCAATGTGTCTGCAATAAATAAACTCCTCCTCTCATCAGTGCTTCCCCCCTTATAAGACATGACTAACCTTTTGGAAGGGCTTTTCTTCACACTTATATCGCTTGACTGCTTATTTTCATTTTTGTAACGTGAAAACAAGCATATTCCTGCAGATGACATGAGACCAAAACAAGAAATTTCCCTGATCATTGGAGCTGTAAAGAGTGCTGTGATCACACACACACATACACAAATATTCAAATGATTATTAAAAGCAACAAAGCTTTTGTTATGATTCTCTACAAAGAAACAGAAACACATTTTTCTGAAATACCTCCAAGGTCATAAGAAAAACAAACAACATTGGGTTGTTATCATTAACGTGACGCTTTCAAGAGGAGCCGAGAAAATCCCTCTGAGGGTTTTTCTTTGAGAATCAGTTCCAAATTACAGAAGGAGATGCAGGGAATTTGGGAGGTGTATGCATATGAGACCACACCAAAGGAAGTAGAAGAGGATTTTCTTAATCAGAGTCGATTTTCCACCAGCATCATTTTCAAATACATTATCTCTTTGCTTATTATATAAAGGTCTAAAGCCTCCACAGAGAATCTTCCTCCAAAGATGAGGTACATTTTCAGCTGGTACTTTGATCAAAATATATAAACAGTGAGAAAATAAGCACTTAACATGATGTTTTCTTCAGTAAATATGTTTCTAATGAAACATATTAAACATATTAAACATATGAAAGGCATGAAGAAAACATGATGTTTTCTTCAGTAAATATGTTTCTAATGGTGCTGCTGGCAGGAATTTCACACCATACGTCAACAGCAACCTAGATAATCCAAACATATAAACATATAAAAACAGAAGTCTTAAAATTGTGTTATCTGTAATAAAGGGGAATGACTAGAAATGATTATTAATTTTAAAGCCACTATTTATGTTCATTATGATGATTTTCTGCCTGAAACAAATGAAACCATATTTACAACAAAAACATATCACCAGACCTGTAAAAAACATTCTTAATTTAGACTTTGAGAAAATTATGTTTATTACCTGCTAAAAGGTAATTTAAAAAGCTATTAGTAATCTCACTAACAAGCTCCCATGGTGATGAGCTCCACGTCTTGGTGGTTGAAAAGCATCCTTGCCATCACCCTAATTTTTAGTTTATTCATATAAAACTGTCATAACGCACTCTTCTTTTTTTTCCAATGTACACTCTTTTCGTTTTCTTTTTTTATAATCCTGTTTGCAAGTAAAATAAATTTTCTTTACCCGTTATAAAAAAATTATTTTTTTCTTTTTTTTTTTCTTCCGTAACTGTTCTATTTGCATTAACTCAAACTGAATTGCAGTTTCAGTTGCAGAAAATGGAACTGGGACCATTTTTGTAATTGTTACAAGAAAGTTAGCGGAAGAGTAAGGGAATTGGAAATTCTTCCGAACAGCCGGAGCCAGGAAATGGAGGAGGAATGCCGGATCGATGGATGGTGCAACCCCAAGCTCATTTTTAACTCCAGGAGGAGGTTATTTGTGCAAGACCCGTTGCCTGCAAGAGACAGACAGACTAAGAGGATGCAGTAGAGGTGCATGTACGCATTTCCCTACAGATATGATGGCGTCAGCAGGAAAAATACATCTCCTGGGACGCCAAACGGCTGCTAATATCTTTCCCTCCCCATACTGTATCATCACATGTGACCTAACAAATCACCAGCCTCACAGTGCTGAAGACGCTGTGGAGCTGTCGAGCATATACGCAGAGGCGGCTAATCGGAACCATCCATTATGAGGCGGCAGTCTTGTTTCAAGCCACTGGCCACTCGTGGTGATGGATGTGAATGAAGGCCAAGGGAGAGACAAAGACTGAGAGAGACCTTTAGGGTGTAAGAAGAGATTAAGTAAGTCATCTACAGCATTATAGTATTACATGAAAATGCACTGATGCATGATCGCAGTACAAGTATATTCCTTTTATTAGGGTCCTGCACAAATCCTGGACTAATTTAACTTTTTAAGTCTGGACATGCTCGCAGAGTTTTGTGACAGAATCCTTTTTTATTGGTCTAAAGGCCAAACAATATAAAATTTACATAGATAATTGCAAAGATTCTCTCATTTAAGATGCAGTACTCTCCACACCCAACAGAAAGTTATCTTATTTTCTAATAAGACATTAACAGTAAGTGGCGTCTACTTTGCAATCTCAGCCCAGATTGGGCAGTTTAAGATGAAAAGCCAGAATGACAAATCCATGCTGTATGATTTTGTAGAACTGTTGTATTGACTTGAGGCACACAGGGGAGCCTGTACAGCTCCATAGTGGGACGTGAGCCAGTAAAACAATGACAAGTCCTATCTATCCACCCCAAGGTGGCTCCTCCGAAGTCTGGAGTATTAAACTGAGCCCTGAGATAAAGAGGCTTCTCTCACAGTTCAGCCGTGGGGGAAAATGTACTTATATATTCCAGCCGAGCTGCATATTGTTTGATTTAATCAACATGGACCAGGAGGTTCTGTGCAGCTCTCAAACACGTAGCCCTCCCAGGAGTAATATAAGGCTGAGCACCACTGACATACGATATATGCAGATTTTAGGACAAAGCTGTGAGTTGTAATAGCTGAGAGAGAATGTGTGTTTCAACCTGTTTTTGGAAATTAGCAAAACACTTAGAAACCACAATGCTAGTCCAAAGCAAACATGTCCTGCATTATGTATACAGGGGCCTCTAGATTTCTTATAATTAAGCTGAAGGGTCAATTTAGGTGAATAATTCAGTTCAACTCATATTATATGACACACAGAGTGATGAATTTTAATTGTTTATTTCTGGTCCGTTTGATGATTGACAGCTTTTGAAAACTCAAAATTCATTACCTTAGAAACTTCGGACCTGCAATAAATATGGATTAATAATCCAAAACTGACATGAAAAATTTAACTTCTTTCAGAAAGAAGGTCAAGTTTAGTCTTTTTTTCTGTTCAGTCTAAGTAAGACGCTTCTGACGCCTCTGCTTCAGGAATGGTTTAACACAAATCAATTTTGGCTAGGCTTCCTTAGACAGAAAACAGTTTAACCGATTGATGTAACTGAGTTCAACTAGTCTCTATTGTAGGATTTAATTAAAATATAAATAGCTGAATTTGATCATGTTATATCGTTTGGTTGATTTGGTTATACAATTATGTACATAATCTGAAAAATAATGTTTGTTTTTCTTGCAAGTGCTTTCAGTTGACAAATTTTGGCAAATAAGACAATATAAATAAACTAAAGTATTATATTTGGCCAATATCAATGGTCTCATCTTCATAACTTTGAGTGGAAGGAGATACATGTTCTCCTTCCACTCAAATTTTCATTATTATCTGTGAACAGCTGGGTTCTTCAACAATTACCTTTTGAGACAATCATCAAAATGAACAGAAATAATGTGTTTTACTGAGATGCATCTGTGCATTTGTTCACAATGAGTACAAGGTTGTGAAGGTGAAATATTACCTTTTCTGTTTTCCAAAATAAACTGTGTCAGGAGTATGCTTCATGGCTAAGCTTTTTCTTAGATCCGTTACTTTGTCCACAAGTCATCTCATATCTCCGTGCAAGCTTTAAGACGGAGCATATAACAGTTTAACACGCTATACATTGTTTCCAGTCTGGCTGGTACTCAAGAGGCCTTGGAAAGTGTAAAAATATTCCACATGTCTGAACCAAGAAGGGACTTAACATACCAATGGGACCGTGACACTATTACAGGTCTCCAAAATATTGGACTTATTTTCAGAAATAAGTCTGTCAAGACCGATGCACATCCTAACCCCACCTCACCCGTTCATTTTCAACATCCACACACTGCGAGGATGAGGTGGAGCTTAAGCTATTCTAGGCTGGAAGGGTGTGCTCAGCGTCTGACAGCAGCACACGGAAAGATTTGATGGGTAATGTAAATCACGGAGTATTTCTCTACGGAGAGAGGAGGGCGTTGGATAAAGCCGAGTGATTCTATCTGGACTCAAATCCCAAGAATGCAGGTTTGAATAAGAATGAAACAGATAAAGCCCAAAGAAGCCATTATAAAAACTGTAATCTTCAGAGAAAAAAAAGTGGAAAATTGCAATACCGCTGTCTAAATATAAGGGGCTGTTATCACTGTACATTGACTTTCAGTTTTGGTTGAACTCAGAGGGCTGCTCTGCTGCTTCCTCCTCTCACTTGAGCTCGCCAGGCAGAAGTGTAGGTGTGTGGGTGGAGTGTCAGGACAGTGTAGGTGACTTTAGGTCTTATCAGCAGCTCAGAACAGCACTGAGAGGGGAGGCGGTTTTCAGGGGGATGCTGGAATCCTCTGCTTAACTCTCTGCAGCTGTCAGGAGGTTAATTCCATGGAACATGAGTGGATAGATGCCGCTTGCCAAATTACATCCATCTCCCTTAACTTCTCCCCATGCAGCCTAAAAAATATTCCTTTTCCACTGCAGCGCACTTGAAACAAAATAACGCACAATCAGACTAAGCTCTTTATTAACCCGAGTGAGTGCATCAATATGTCTGAAGATTTCTTTGTCCCATGGTTTCAAAATTTGTTATGATCTTCATCTGTTATTGCAATTAAATCCAAAATTGAAGAAAGAAAATAAAGAGCATCGGTATTCAGCTGCTCTCCATCAGAAGGGGAGTGGTGGGTGGGCGAGTGGTAGGGTAGAGGAGCTCCTATCACTCCCCTCTGCTAATTAAAACTAACGACTCCAGGTGCTGAACGGTGCCGGGCGAGGGAACTGCCGGGTGGCTTGTTTGTGTTGGTGGTTCGCCTTCATTACCGCCCCCATCCATTCTCCTTAGGAGCCCGCTGCAGTATCGACTCAAATCCCACCACACAATGTGCAGTGTAAGGGGGTGTGAGGGGAGGTGATCTAAATGCAAATGCTTGGGTGTGATGCACCATAAAAGTGTGCATAGAAGTGATATGTGCTGCAGGTAGAAGATCTTTTCTTTAAGCAAAAGAGGTAATGTCTTGATTATGGGCTTCAGGTCAATAACCAGATCGGGCTTTTAAATACTCTCCGAGTACTTTGCAATGAGAGACGTTGTTTCTCGGCAGGGAAGAAGTCAATTAACATATTTTCTCCTCAACCTTTGAGTTATACGGTGATCAATAAGAGAGAGGAAGAAGCTAAGAGTGCTGTGTCTATTCCTATCCCTGTCTTTTTAAATCACAGCAGGTCTCAAGAGTCTATAGACCATCCTGACATTTCACTGACACACACAAATTCACACTGTGCAGCATGCAACCCACAGCCTGTGTGGTGCATTTCCATAATTATAATAAATTGCTCCTTAATACTGCTGGCACCATCACAAATGTAAAATATGTCTGACTTTAATTCTAGCTAATCAGCTTCATTAAATGGTGGGTTGTAGATTACATTATTTTTAGTTTGACCAGAGTGTTCGGTTGTACAGTACTGTGAAGAAGTATTTGGTTCACAAAATATTTATTTTTAATTTGTTGCACTTAAATATTTCAAAATAAATAAATGTTAATATTTGGTAAACATAACCAGACTGCAAGTAGTTTTCAAATGTTGACTTTTGTTTTGTATCGAGTGGAAAAATTATGGAAGTTGCAGTGTGATGCCTTGGGGCTTTTTATTTTGCTTTCTTAAGATCTACATGCAAAAGAGAATGGACCAGAATTCCTTACAAAGAAATGTAAAGGACTCATTGTGAATTACTGCAAAGAGCGAGCTTGGGCTGGATTGTCTTTCCTTTCTACAACTGAAAAATTAACTGAAAGCTGCTACTTCTGTTTAAGTGTGACGAACAGTAAAAACAGAAGGAATCTGTAGGCAGTGAAGTATATTTTCATATTATCGAGTCGTATCAGGCTGAGTTCTATTATGAGACAAAAATGTTAAAAGGACAAACTTCACCATGATGCTACTGAAGAAGCATCCTGTATCACTGAGAAACAGATTGTGTTTCCTGCATATTTTTTATCAAAGGATTGCCATGATGTGAGAGACAATGAACGCCACAGTACTGAGTTGAACAGAGAGCTCTTTATAAAAAGAAACCCAGAAATGATCCACCAATGCAAAGTTATTTAGGGATTTTCAAAATGTTTATGGATCTTGCTGTGTTTCAAGATTGCATACACTGATTAACATTAATAAGTAACCAAAATAAAACTCTGGGAGGTTTTGTAAATTTTAAGTTTAATAGTAATATGAATTTTGCATCACTGGTCTAGATGACTTCAGTGAAGCAGAGTGCTCTGACAACAGTGGGAAATCAAAAAGCCCTTTTGAGAGAACACATGGGTAGCAGTAGACCGCAACCAACCCAATTAAGTTACTTAATTACCTTCAACAATAATTGGCTGATTGGAGTTTGGTGAAGAGGGTGTGAGGTGGCTGGTTTGGTGGCATCTTCATACTGCTGTGAGGACAGTCTGACCTGCTCTGCTGTTGGGATTGGTGTCTTGTAGACGTGACCCTCTGAGTGAAATGGGTGGCCCTTAGGGCCTTGTGGCTTGGCTTTGAGCAAATGGCTTGGCTTGGTGCTGCTCAGTGCTGCTGGTATTTATAGAGGCATGGAGGATTGTAGGCCCAAGTCTGGTGTGGTGGTTGTCTTTGGAGGATCTGTCTTCCATGCCAAACTTTGGGTTGATGCCCTTGTCATGATTGTTACTATTTCTCTGGCTGGCCCCTACTCTGTTTTTGTTATTCATGGATCATTTCTTTGCATCTGGCCTATTGTAATTCACTTTAATCTTGAGAAATGATTTGGAAATATGTTTAAAGAAATTTACTTCATCTCTTATATTTTCTTCTTGCCCATGTCATCTACCTTATTGGCTCTAGCAATTGTTTTGGCCTGTTCAGTCTAGTGCTTGAACCAGACGCAACCTCTAACTTGTTACATTTTTTTAAAAAGTCAAATGTGCAACAAGAGTAATATCTTCCTTTGCCTTCTTTTGTAGAGTAAATCTGCCACTGCAAGGAAATCCTTTTGCCTAAGCTCTCAGAACAGCGTACACAAATTTTCAAATATTCACTTGACATACATTTTCAAAAGTCTCTCTTTTGTTCTTCTGGGTGTTTTGTCTCTTTGATCTCCCTCCCATTCTTCTTGGCAGAAATACTTAGATAGAGAGTGCTGGGGCAGCCACTGTCATGTCACTCCAGTGATTGTCCCCTGGGTTTGAATCCAAGGATAGGCTTTATCACTATAGAGCTTAAAAATAGTTTTATGGCTGTATTCCTCTGGTTATTGCCTTGTTGAACTCTAAACCTTCCCACCAGACTAAGATTCTGTGGACCTATGCTCTAATAGTTTTGTTCACAATTTTTTTTTTTCTCAAATTCCCAGCAGGCTGTCGTGAGCCACTTAAAGAGGAAAGTTCTATGTCCCAATGCAATACCATAAATGTTGGACTGGAGGAGCATTGTGCTCATGGTTGTCCTTTTGCTTGGCTTTTCTCTCCTTCTTCCTGCTTATTTGGCTTGTGCATAATATGTATTGTATCTCAGATATTTATAAATTATGTTATTTATGAAAGGAAAACGCTATCTAAACCAATCTGGCTCTGTTTGAAAAATTTCCCTCCACCCCACTTCTTGTTAAGTCAGGAATTAATTATACTCTTTTTGTTGTTGTTGTTTAATTTCACAAGCAACAATGAACAGACGAGGAATCCCAAGAGTAGCTGGCCTGTCACCTCTGACAGAATCTGACCAGTGGGTTTGCTTCTAAGTAGCATATTGTCAGCTTTGACATTAACTGCATTGTTACATGCTGATGTATAAATCACATTGAATAAAAAGGCCTGCCAAATACTGTTACATAAATGTAAACAACTATTAGAGAAATAGATTTTTCACAAAGAGCCAGATTGGTTTAGACAGCAATATTTTTTTTATTTTTTTACTTTTAATAAATAAATTCACTTTAACACTGCACTTTCTATTTAATGCAGGCATCTTTGTCTGATATTATGAAAATTGATGGTGATCTGAAACAGAAGAAATCCATAAGTGGGAGGGAAATATTTTCATTGCACTTTATAAGCTTGTCCAACTCTGCAAACATCCATGTCACAGGTAATGCATGTTTTTCTACCTCCTGAATAGGAGACACTGTACACACATACATGCATCTAGCAAGTTTAATTAGAAAAAGCTAGGCAGTATATTAACTAAGAGCATCACAGGGACAACTGAAAAAAGGTAGGATACACTATTACAACGTTTCTGAAAGAATATGCAAATGTGATATTTCACTCTTTTGTATATTTTGGATGTATACATTGTATTTTACCCATTACATTTTTATAGTTAATGTCATTAGGACACATTTTTTCATTACATTCTGTCAGTCAATGATAAAAAGAAAACCTGTTTTAAGAAAATTCAAGAAAACGTCAATATGCTGCATTATGCAAAAAAAATGATATTTGGAAATTATCCAGATTTCAGTTTTCTTTACTTTGACAGTTTAAAATATTTACTGTGGAAGAAACCAGTTTTCGTGATTTCTTATAGTGTACACACTCATAGCTCAGGAACCTGACTTCCTCATGGCCACATCCTTTTCCAGACTAAACACAGAACAATTTCAGAAGCCATTGGGGCAAAAAAAATGTGCTTACAAACCAACCTTTTTCTCTCATAACAAAAGTGGTATGACTGGAACACACTGCTTGCCACATTGTTATCCACCCTCATCAGCAATCTATGCGTCTTCCCATTCCACCTATCCACCAGAGGGCGTCAGTGAGTTTCAGCTGACTTCTGATAGTCACTAGTGATTGACCACTTATCGCCAAACCAGGTCTTCATTTACCCTTCTAGTGTTGAGGGGAGACAGTTTTTCATTTGAATCTGCAGTTATTAAATTGTGTCCTGATTGAATCATTCGTATCAGCCAGTTTGTTGCCATCACATTTGCAATAAACTGCCTTTGACCTCTAACCCTAGTGTGTTCTCAGAGCGGGGACGCATTCATCACTCATTCCTTCTGTGCATATGATTCCACACATTGCATTATTAAACTCATTAAGTTAACTTTATTTTGAATGAAATCCAATAAACAAACTTGCCTGAGGTGGAAATGCTAAACAAAGACCAGACAACACAGGCTTCATTGTGCCTGTAATGCCGTTAGCGGTCGTTCTTGATGGGTCATTAAAATTTTTTATTGACGTTCTGTTTGCCCACAGCGATGTTGATTTTCTTTTGATGGCTCTTTTCTCCTTCACAATTGACTCTCTAAGACAAATTAAAGGCTCATCTAGGACTATATTAAGTAGGCTAGCAGAGTTTATTGGATGAACTTGGACTTGGATTGGACACTTCCAGGGTTTATTTAATTCTCTGCTGCTGAAGAATGGAAAGGTATTTCAAGATGTGAAGCACATAAGCCTCTTAATTCCAAGAACAACAGCAAATATATAAGGTGTGAACAATATTGGATGAGGAAAGCTTTTTATGCTCCCTCAATCCATTGAGAATTAGGGAAATGAGCCTTCTCTTACTTTGGACCATTAGTGTGGAATCATCTCCAAAAAGGAACTTAAACTGTCTGATCTGATTCTATTAGGAGTATTTAGGTAGAATATTGAGAACATGGCAGTGAGCCTTTGTTTCTCTTCTTATTCATATTTATTAAATATCTTTTACATTTTGACACTATTTTGATATGCATTTGAAATATACTGTTATTTCTAATGCAATTTTTTAAAATTTATATAATATTGGAATAGGTCTTTCTTGAAAATGAGAATTTATTTTCTCACTGAGATATCACCTGTATAAATATCCGTTAATAAGTATCCTAAAAATGTAAAATCTCTTTTAAGGCAGGCACTGCAGAACGCACACACAGGTATGAAATCTTTTGTATTATTTTACTTTAAATTTTAGCAAACTGAATTTACCCTTCTGTGTTCTTATTTTCAGTAAATACTGAGCTGATTTCTTCTGAGTTTATAAGGTAATTTTTTTAGGAATTAAAATTAACACCAATAAAAGACACAAAGCATGAGTCTTTGTGCCATTTATATCAATGTTTCCAATGATAGTGTAAGCACAGCCATACAATAATCTAACAACCCACAGCTTGCCAGTCCTTCAACTCTGAATCAAAAATAAGCATAACACAAAACTGCCATAAAATGTTGCATTTTGGGGGAGTTTGAAAGACAGCGCTGGATTGCAATTATGACACTATTGTTACAGAGTTTACTGGAACATTGGGCACAACAATTTTCACAAAATGTTGATTAACCCTCATGTTATGTTCGTTTCTGAGGTACAGCAATGATGTCCGTGGGTCAATTTGACCAGGGGAGTGTTTAATCATGCAATAGTGTCAGAAACCAAAAAAAAGACACTTTTGCATCTGATTATTAACTCCAATACTAACCATTTCAATCAATATTTGTGCAATGATGTTTTTTTATTTCTCAGAAATTAAGGATCAATGACGACAACTTACTCATTTACTCATTTGGACATAAAAAATGGAATTTCCATTTTTTATCTCCACTGAAAAAAATCTAGACACAAAAAACAATAATTTCCTTGAAATTGATCTTTGGTAATTTTTATATATTACACTTTTTTTTTTCAATGGGTGATCTTTATAATTGAACTTGAGACACACATACTGTTCAGGGTCAAATTGACCAGTTGATTAAAATCAGTTTCTCACTTTTTCTCTGAACTGAGCTTTGCTTCTTTTTTTGTTATTAGTTATTGCCACCAGCATGTTCCAAAACCCAACATGTGTTCTGTATATAAAAAAAGCATAAAGACAGGAGAAAAACATCCACCAGGGGAACTAGCTTCAGCTGATTAGGTTAATTCTTGACTGGTCAGTCACATAATGGAGTACAAAAAGGTGCTGACAGATGCTGAGCCTTTCAAAACTAACATTCAGGTAAAACACACAAAAGCCTCATTGTGGTAATTCTCAGAAATGAAATATTAAAGTGTCTCACTGTTAAGTTTGAAAGAAGTTCACCTAACATGCAGAGTGTGAGAAACAATTATTTGATTCTTTCAAAAAGAAAAATTTGTACTGAAAGGCTTTATTGTTAATAAATTAAGAGCAGGCAGAATTCACTGCACGGCATCAAAGCACCTCTTAAAAGTCTTGTTATTGGGCACAATCTCACATTTATACCCAGCATTACAAGTTGATGCTCTACCAAAGAATTTGATGTGCTGCTGTTTTTTTGGACTTGAGCTCATTTCACATGAACAAAGATAAAGTGGAATACTATCAGAGTTTAAAATCTAATTGGCATGAATAACCTGTGTATCCTTGTGGATCAAAGGCTGCTGTTTTCACAAAATCGCTAAGTGGAATCAACACTCACTCTGGCATTATTTTCTGGTAAGAAGAGATGATGCAGCTCAACTATAAACAGACCTCAGGGTGATTTTTTTGGAAAATAACTGCAGGCGAAAATCTCAGAATAAAGATGCTTTTGTCCAAAAATGTTCAACGTTCAACATGTCTGGTATAGCTTTCAGTTAAATTTATTAATGATAATCACAGATCCTGTTTATTTACATATTACTAATATTAAAACTGGTCTAGAATATTATGTACATGAATTATTTTTGAAAAAACAGTACAGTTTTATCTATTATTTCTAAGAAGTAGCTCTCAAAGGACTATCAGGCAATTTTTGAGATGAAAACATAAAAAAATCCTACGACTGTTTGTTTTGCCAAATTTCTTTACAAATTCTCATTAGAGGTAAATGGTAAATTACGGAAAGGCTCCTTAAAGGAGAATGTTCTTAGTAGATCCATTTCCCAAGCTAATGTTAAACTTACTGGCCAGAGTTTGATTTAAAATCAAGCAAACTGCCACATGCAGTTGCTAATGTGTAAAACAAAATATCATTGTCAGTTTATTTTCCTATTTTGTTTAAATTTATTCAAATAAAATATACTCTTACAACAATTCATCTTCTGTATTCTATGTATGTCACATAGAGACTTAGAGAAGACATTGCGTAGTAAGAATATCTAGTTTCCTCAAGTATGACAATATATGCTTTTCTGTGTTTTCATTCACATTAGTTCTCCACAGGAGTTTGCTTAAATTATACATGAGTTGTGTTTGAGATCACTGCATTTTCAGATATTATGGCAACAAAACACATTGAGGCAGATTGGGCTGGATTGGTAGACTGGAATGACAACCATCATGGCTGCTTTGTTTCCAGTATAACTCTGGACTAGTCCACAAGAATATGAATGGGTGTTTGATCCAGACGAAGCTGCCTTGTCAGTACGATGTTCTGATTCTAAACCAGCATAGCCGTATTTTCTTGTAAAACAATAGTGACTGAACTCATAAATGCTCTTTTAAAACAATGGTCAAATGTTCCCATAAAAGCATCATTCAATTCTGTAAACGGGCTTCTCAGAAGAATTTAAGCTGTTGCAGCTGCAGTGGGAGGACCAATAACAAATTAAAACCCATTAAAAAGACATTAAAGGCAACTAACCCAAAATGTTTGGCCAAAATAGTGTATAAGACTGAAGCCCTTGCACCTGATATTTTATACCATCTTCAGGGAAAATGCATAGTGCTTACTAAAGTCAACAAATGTCCTTCAAATTCACTTCCTGTCACATGGAATAGAGTCACGTGTCAACTCTTGTTATTTAGAGCTATTCTAGCAGTTTAGTCTCAGTCCTTGAAACACAGATAACAAAGAGTGTTTTCTTTTGATATCTGTGATCCTGGTGTTCATTGTGTTAGAATAATAGTTTTTCCTTCCACACATTTAAAAAACTATTTTGTACTTTTTTGAAAACTTGCATTGAAGTAAATTTTTTTTTAATATATATTAAACAGTGTTTGTTATCTATTTATTAGAGGACATGCTTCGCTGGTCATTTACTTTAATGCTGTGTTATTATATTGCTTCAAGTTTCCTGTACAAAAGATGTTCAAAGTGTGTTCTTTGTAAACAGTTGTTGCCTACTCACTAACACTAATGGTCAAAATGACAAAACAGTGAAATAAGTTTTTGATGTGATTGGAAAAATAGCTGTTATAAAAATTAGAAGGGAAAAAAAAGCCCTCATGTTCCCAGTTGGATCAGTGCATGAGAATTAATTACTAACAGGAAACAGAATGTTTTCCTCACTACTTATTCTTTTCAAAGAAAATCAGACAGCCCAATTGAGTCAAACTTTATTTATATCACCAATTTCTGGCTCAAAGCAACATAATGGTCTTTTCATATCAAACGATTCTAACACTGTAAAAATGTCCAAAAGGAAAGACACAAAATGTGTGCCTCACATCAAAACTGGAACAGAGTTCAGTCATTCAGTCATGCAGTCTGCAGAGGAAGGAAGGACAGCGTTTTGTGGGAATCTCTTTCATACGACTCTTTCCAGGATGTTGGCTAACTACTTCCCAGCCATCAGAATGTATAAATACATCGTCTGTGCACTAGAACAGTCAATAAAGAAACCATAAACATCACGGTATGTGAGCATAGAGGACTGATCAAAGAGCTCCCAGCAATACGCTTCAAGCTGAAATTGAAAGGTGTTGAAGCCCCAAGGTGTGAATGGCCCTGATATCAGATAAAAGCCAGGCAGGAGATCCAGTGATCAATGCCCTCGCTCTCTTTCGAAAATTACATACATTAAATTCCCCTCACACTGTTTCTGTTTTAAAACTCTTTTAAGAGAGTCTTTGCTCAAACATGTCACGTCTGACAACAAATTTTTTTCCTGGTCTTTGGTTTGACATGATCATAGTTACAAAGACTTTAGATCGCATTGAAGATGTGCAGACTCTCATATGTATTTCAGATTAAAATAAATTTTACAGTTGCAAAATAATGTGATTTATAATCATGTGACGTGTGTCTGTGAGCTGTCTTCACGCTTCCAACTCTAATTACATCTGTTCATCTGTGTACCTATAATAAATGTTTATAGCTTTTGGTTTCGCCAGCACTTTGGAGATGTCAGACTGACATTGTTAATTTAAAGCACATTTAGCAAAGATATGTTTCTGTTGCTTGACTCAATATAAATGACATAAAACTCTCGTGGCAGCTGATTCAGATGTATTTTATTCAACACAATACAATAGTTTTCAGTAAGGAAAAGATCAATATGTGTTAGAAATGTGTCTTCTTTAAAAAGTTAAAAAGTTGAAGTATACAAAATAAATAGAAAAAATACTTTGTCAGTGCTGCTCCAGGAATAATTTTGCTTGAAAAAATGCATTTTATAAAATGCAATGAAAGGAGAGGTCTTGAAAAATGAAACAATAAATTAGAAAGTGGTGGTCGTCACTCCTGACCCTCAGAACCTGCAGCAGAAACCACAGCCTTTGTTCTTGCAGCAGTTGCAGCAGTAGCGACACAAGGAAAGGTGACTCTGGCGCTTTTCCCTGACATGTTTTGGCATCTGTGTGAAAGACAAGAGACATGAACAAAGTGTCACCAACAGCCCTTCCTTCTCCATCTGGTGTTTGAGAGAGGACAAGGCTGCTCTGTGGGGAAAACAGCATCCACTTAAACTTTAATTTGCTTGTGGTAATTGGCTTAATTCATTCAGTCAATTGAACATACCATCCACGATTCCAATGACACCTCTTGATGTGCCTCAACTGGAGTGTCATTGCCCCCTGCCTCCTCCAGCTCTCCGACCTGTTAATAAATTATGCACATTTAAGAGTCACAGCTATTCTTCCTGACAAAACATTTGGAGCTGACAAGTAAGAGAGGTGAGTTTGAGTTGAATTCTTACCCCAGTGAACGGGATGGCAGAGCTCTGCAGAACACAAATAAAGGCGAGCACGAGTGTCACTGCAACTGCAATGCTGAATGCCTTCATTTTGGGTGAGGTTATAAATTCTTTGAAGATTAGAGCTGATGGGTCTTCTTTCACATGGGTGTCAGGCCAGCGCAGAGCACCACTGGGTCCTAAATTATTGCTTTGCTTCAGAGACGGATACCGATTCTCAACTGGATTTCTTCAGATCTTTGGCCGATCCTTTCAGCTCTTCTTGGATCTGTGAATTGAATATGCAGAGAGCGTAGGTATTTATACACTCATGGGCCCGGTGTTGCCTCATCTCCGCTGGAGGCCCCGCCCATTCCTGGCAGCTGTTACCTAACTCCACTGGGGAAGTTTTGACCTCCTCATTCCTCTTCATCCTTCTGCACTTAGGCAATACTAGAGGGGATTTCTCTAATCTATCTCTTTTTTTAGACAATGTGTAATTTGAACAATGTACATATATTTTTTACAAAGATGCATTTACTAAAAATATATATGTGGATATATGTGCAATATGTATTCAGTAAGAGAGGCTATTGATAGAGCAGATCTTACCAAAGCAGAGGAGATTTCCTAGCAAAAGGCTGACACTGCACAGGTCATTGCATGGATGACTGAGCCACGCTCATTTCGACCTGGGATATCCTTCATGACAGTGAACCAGCCGCTTTGGAATATCCATAGTTCACTTTGAAGGATGTAATTACAACCTCTCAAATGGACTAATTAGCCCTGATTTTCGACATGTTCAGTTTTTGCATAATGTGTGGGAACCTGTAGTTGAACCAAATTAAATCCTTTCGAGAGCAGTGACTGGTAGTCAGGATTAAAAAGCTCCGTTTGGGAGTCAAGGTGTTTTAATATGTATTAGTTAAAGATGAGGAAAGTAATACAATTAGGCATATTCTGTTCAAGCAGCAGAAAATTAGAATTGTTTGAAATGTTTTACTTTAAAATCTTAATGCCAGAGCATTTTAAAGAATGACATCAGTGTTTTTTTTGTTTGTTTGTTTGTTTGTTTGTTTTTTAACTGAGATGATTTCAAAGCGAAAGGCTCCAGACATAAAAATGAGTCCTAGTAAAATCTTCACAGAATCAAAATTTTGCCTTTGGCATTATCAACATCTATACCCCATTTAAACCAAGTAGTTTTCATTACTGAATATTTTTATTAATATTCCACACTGTTAATCAAAAACGAATAAGGATCACAAAAAAGTCCATAAATCCCAAAGAAATGCCAGAACATACCAACCAAAACTTTGTTGTGATTTTGAGGTAAAATGTCCATGTGAGATAAAGTGTCTGTATTCTTGTTTATTATATAGTTAAAAAGTGATACAGAGCTAATTAAAAAAACTTCTAAAAGGTTTGAATAGCCTTTTTCAAAAGTTATTTAAATTTTCAGATTTTTTTTTTTCATATATACTGATGGTACACATTCCTGCTTTCTTGAAGACAAAGGAAGCAGGGATAGATCAAAATATTGCCTGATCAGGGAAAATATTGATAAAATAATCATCAGCTGCAGCCCTGCATGAGAGCTCAGGCCTGTTTAATAACCATGGAATTGTGATAATAATAGCCACCGTTCTGAATTCATCACAATTATTTTGACTCATATTTGTAAAGCAGTGTCAAACAACTAGAGATTAATTAACCTTTCAGTGAAAAAAATGTCTTCCCCAACAACATCAGGTTGTGAATTAATGCAGAATCAATGCAGCTAAAAATGATAACTGTAAAATACAAAGGTGCAAACTGATAAACGGTGGGCCATGCTTGCTGATAATAATTAGAGACTATTTGAATTCTCATTATACCTTCAAAGTCTTTTCCAAACCGCCTCTGCCAACTCAATTAAGGAACAACATGTAGCAGGATTTCTGCGTCAGCCTGTCTCGTTCGCTGATAACCCTGCTGGCCCATGTGCTTGCGTTGGGTGACCACATCGTCAGTGTCAACAAATACAATCAGGAATGGCTCCATGTCTGTTGGAATCTGTCCATCATTTTGTAGCATTCAGTGAGAATCAACATGTTGTCACCACTGTCAGAGATTTATATTGTTTCTGTGGAACAGAGAGAGTTCTGCTTCACTGTTTACACTTCCGCATGATGTCCACTTATGTGAAACATTTGCTTGCGATGATTCATAGTGCGTGACTCAACTCATGGGATGTGATTGTGACAATTTTTAAACCTCAGCAAGGCAAAAAAAACAATATGTCTTGTATGTGTCTTGAGTGTGGCAAACTAGAACAAGCAAGAAATGGATATACTATTGACTTTCACAGGAAAGTCCAGCTTCTCTGATGAGGCTATCATCAGCGACCTGCTGGCCAAACAAAACCTGGCACCAGCATGGCGGACAGATTCACCTCAGCAGGCGCCACTCCGTCTTTTCTCTCCCAATCGAGGGCATTGCCCTCATCTGTCCCTGTTTCATCTATGTCCTCTATTCATGTCCCTGTCCGCCGCCCCTCCTCTATGTACCAGCCACTATTACACATGTTTATCTTTTCTCAAAATACATCACTAACACCTGAATCCCAGAACAAACAAAACATGTTATTTTCCCCACATGCAATTGTGATGTTTTATCCCCTTAAAGAAATAATGACACATTCTAAATCCAGGTGGCAGCATAAAGTTCACGAGTTTGCTAATCATTGCTGGAATTTCCCCACATGTAGTTGAAGGTGACAAATGTTGCAGCGTTTTGACAGGAATTTCCAAAATATAACAGAACGTGAACGGCCAAGAATAGTTGTTCTTGGTTGCTTCTTCAGAATGTTTAGCTGGATAAAAATGTCTACATAGGAAGTAAAAGGATATCATAAACTCAGATACATGTGAAATATGCATTCAAATAAAAGGCAAGCTTAAAGATTATGAGCCGAGTGTGATTTTATAAAATTTTAAGTTAGTTTTTGCTTTCTTTTACATTTTTACATATGATTATGAAGTTTAAATCCATCAATGGTTTGATGACTAATAAAAAAGGTATTTGTATCTTTGTCTTTCTCTCTCTCTCTCTCTCATTCTCTCTGACTCTCTTTTTCTTTCATTCCTTTTTTCAAGCTTGAAAGTACATCATAATTGAAGACTGCTGCCAATAAAAGTCTGAATGACTTTTTCAAGATCTTTCAGCCTCATGAACAACCACAGCATGACATTATGTGAGACAGGCGAGACCGCTGCTATTCTACTCAACCTCTTCATGTTTGATTTAACACTAGAATCCCTGTCTAATGCATCCTTTTAGTGTGTTAAAATGTAAAATGCTTTACTTGTATATTTTTTTATTATTCCAATCAGCTGTTATTTTATTCAAACTAGGCAGAAGAATGTTATAATTTACTCCTTATGAAGCAGTTAAAGCATTTTGATTATACTGCTTCATGCAGAGGGTGCTACTTAGAGTTTTAAGTCTCAAGGTAAATCATAAAAGTATAAAACCATTAGAAATTGAGAGGTTTTTTTTTATCAGTAAGTATTCTAAAATTACAAACAACTTTCAAGCACCTTACGGTAAGTCTTTAAAGAAAAAGAAAAGATGACATGAACAGAAACAATAGTTTGGAGAACGTATAAACTAATACCTAACCCAGGGATCAGGTGTGGAAGAGAAGTAAAAATATAGAGATACAGTCAAATGGCTTCAGCAGACAAGTAGCCACTGCTGCAGCTAATAGTCAAGAATAACATGAAACAGAAATACTCATATACAGTGGTTAATAGATTGCAAAAAAAAAAAAGAAAGAAAAAAAACATGATAAAACAAAAAAAAAAAAACACGTTTTATTACCTGGGGAACTAAAAACATCATCGATTGTCTTTACAGTTTGTCTGACCTTTTTTCTTCTATAATTTGCATTTAACTTTATTTTCTGCACAGAATATATTTGGATAAAGAAGATGACTCACTTCACCTTTTTCTGTGTTTCCAGTAAGGGGATACCATTCTTATACCATATTCCTGTTAGATAGGATTTTTTGTCAAGAAAACAATTGCAGTTACAGACAGCACATCATTTATATATAGTAGTTCAACGACCATTTTGTAGCAGCAGCCCTTTACGGATTTTCCTTTTTGTTACTTGCTGCAGAGGGCTTCATGTTGATCATTATAGACACTAAACTAAAATATGCTCGTTTGTTCAAAATCAGAATTTAAGCTGAGATTTCTGCAACCGCTGTGGAGATCTTGAGTTCCGATACACTTTGACTCCATGACATTTAAAATTTTTATCCCTTTGATATCAGATCAAAAGGGTGAGATATGAATCGTATGTTCTTAAGCTTCAAATTGAAGTCAAACATGTATTTTAACATGTGCTAACAGTTTTCTCTGCCATTTTGATCAGGGCTCAAGATCAAACACAAGTCTCTGGTGGATCAGTAAAAAAAGGAAACAGCTCTCGATCCTACCCGCAAGTTCTAACACAGCTGGAAAAAAAAACAGTTTTGGAAAAAAGTTAGAACAACTCTTACTGTTCTGTTTGATCACCAAATATCTTAACTGCTAGTGAAAATAGATGAAAAATAATAAACAAAGGATGGCAGAACTAAGCAGGCACCGAGTTCCAGAAGCTTCTATAACTATCCAGTAGCAACAGTTTGAAGTCGTCTGGATGACCTTGATTCTTTTTAAAAATTGTTTCTCTTATATTTGATGGTGTGCTGGAATCATTGGAGTATTGACCCAATTTATTCCAGGCTTCAGCTGTCAGACAGATGGCCTCACTGTCTCCAGACTCCAGAATAATTCGGGATACAGATGAGTCCAAGATCAGTTCAATGACGACAAGGTGCATCATGTCCTGTGGCTGCAAAAAAGCTCAACTTTAAACTGTTAAGTAGGACATGTTTGTGTGGATTTTCTATCTTTGGTTCCTCTTAAGTCTCAAGTCTTATACACTCAGTGGCCCCTTTATTAGGTATTGGGACAGTTCCATCAGAATTGCCTCAATTCTTAGTGGCATAGATTTATTAAGGTTAAGGTCCAGGCTGACATGATGCCTTTGCACAGTTGGCTCATATTTGTCACCTGCACATCCAGGATGAGAAAATCCTACATTGATCATATCCAATAGATGTTCTAATGCAGTGTTGCTCAAACCTGGTTCTCCATTCAGATCTTTTAGGTGTTTACCTGCTTTAACAAGCTTGCTTTCTATTGATTATTAATGGGCTTTTGCTGAACTGCAGTAATCTAAATCAGGTGTGTTAGTCAGGAGAAATCTAAACCATGCAGAGTGAATCAGAAATGTGAGATTCCAGTTTAACATTAGTTTACAATGCATTCAGAAAGTGAAACAGACATCTTAATAGAAATTCAACAAACTCTATGCAGAATAAGTAAGATGGGCCTGATGATTTACTTATTATAGGTACCATCATATTATGGTGTTAAAGGGAATTAAATGACAGAAAGGGCTGCAAAGAGACCACTGGTAACACATCAGCGGATTTAGTTATCTTTAGTTAAAAGAAATAGAAATTTCAATAAAACAAAACATGAATGAGAAATAGCAATAGTAATGGGAAAAAGAAAGGAAACCAGGTTGTTTCCATAAAATGGAAAAACATTAAAAAAAAATAAAAATTGGAGGAATGAGAAGCGCAGGGAGGAGGAGGAGAAAAGAGACAATTTCTGGTCTCAGATGTAGGCATACTGGGCTAAGTAGCACTCTTTTTAATTTGGTGAGACATTGCAATGGTAAGTGTGAATATTGTGGAGTTGATGAGACAATAGAGCATGTTATGCTACACTGTAAAAATTACAAGGGTAAGACTGAGTGAACCAGAGTCTAGGTTTCATGTTCTTAGCTGACAAAAGTGACACCCAGTGTGGTTCTCTGCTGCTGGAGTGCAGATGTTTCAAGGGTCAATCAGTTGTGTTTTTAGTGCAGAGATGTTCTGCATACCCTGATTGTAACATGTGGTTATTCCAGCTGTTTTTGCTATTCCATCAATTCAAACCACTCTGCCCATGTTCTTCCACAAAACTGGGTATTTTCTCTTTTTTGGAGATGGCTGACTTTGAAAATCCCAATGGATGAGCTTTTTCTTAAATACTCATAGCAGACCCTCCGGCACCAAAAGTCAAAGTCAGTTAAATCTGCTTTCTTCTCCATTCACAGTTTAAACCTAAGGAAGTCTTCTTCACTTACCGTATATGGATGCCTGAGTGCATCAGGCTGCTGCGCTGTGATTGTGAAAGTCAAGCTAGGAACAAGCATTGCAGATTACTTTTGCAATACTTTTTGAAGCCCGTATTTGTTTACCCACAACACTCGTCACTGTAATAAATGAACTAATTAATGAACTTATTGGCAGTTGAAGAAATAGGTATACCTAATACAGTGGCAACTAAGTTTGTAATTTCCACTTTGATCTTACCTGTTGTTTGGACATTGCTTTGAAAATCCTCTGGATCCTTTTTAAAACCTTCTTTAAATTTCTTGTTTTAGAACAATGTTCTCTCACAGCATAACAATTTCACATTTGCTATCTTTTTTTTGTGAGGCTACTGTGATTACCTTTAACATTTAGCTTCAAGGCTTCAAATCAGTAAACTTAAAAAAACAACAAAAAAACATGTTAATGTAGAGGTGATTTGAAATACTAATGATCAGTTTGTGAAAGTCTTCTGATCAAAAGAATATGTCTAGTAAAAGGCCAGATTCTTTATTTCAAAGCATTCACATGGTTTGTGCATTTTGGCACATATTTTGTAAAATGCACATTGGCATTTAATTAAAACCCTCAAAAACTGAGGAGTTTTCACATCCCATTTGTTTTGCTGCTGATGCTAATGATATAAATTCAAGGTGAAGTAAAAAGAAAACAAATGTACAAGACTTGTTTGAAAAAGATTTGTACCCTTTGCCAGAAAGATTACTTTTGAGAGAAAGAAATGTGAACCAGTCTGAGGCAGCAGTCAGTACGTCCCTCTCGACAGCACGCTCCTGTTGCTAAGGAAGCACAAAGGTAAGAAAAAGCCTGCAGGGCATAAAATTGTGCCTTTTACAGTAGAATATTTTGGCCAACATGACTTCAATAGAACTCAGTCAGCCATGCACTTGGAAAGATATGCTTTTATACAAACACATATAGACATTCACAGAGTATTCTCTGCAATAGTTTTGGTTCATTCTCCAGGCAAATTATCACCACTGACCTCTGCATTAAATCCAATTAAAATTAATTTTAGCAATAACAATTCATAGCTCAAAGCTTTCCTCTTTCAATTAATATGTCAATTAATTGTAAGTGCATTATCAGAACCAAGGGGTGAAGGTCACATTCTCTATTACTTGCCTTATATTATTTTTGGGAAATAACGCTGTTCGCATGGCATTTAATTTAACATTCCCAACCAAGTTTTTTCAAAGTCATCTTTTTTTATTTTCAAGTTTGCGGCGAGAGACGAGAGTCAGCGAGACGGAGCGCATGCATGTCCCACTCAGGGAGGCACATAGGATCAGAGATCATCCACTTCAAACAGACCCGGCGACACACAGACGCCTGCTGTGTATGTTTAAAGGTAGTGGAAAAAAAGACAAAATATAGAGCAGGAAAAAAAAATTACATTCAACAGTGGTTAACCCGAAAAAATAGTTAAGAAAAAAGTCAAGCCACTGCTGCTCTCAATGAGAAATACAAATGTTTCATATCTCAGTAGCATGAAGAAATTAAATCTGACTTCAGTTAATTTTTCATTGACTGGTCTCTAAATTATGTGACGGTTTATTTTGCGTTGAACAGTTTAACAGGAGGAGCCCACATTCTATTAGAAAACAGTGTCCAAAAATATCACATTTGTTACTCTAAATTTGATTTACAAATCTTGAATAATTCACACATCAGTGATTAGTTAATTTAAACTACTTTATGTCTTCAAACGAGACAAACTATGCTGAAAATTCTTAGCAATGGTTCAAATCCAATGACTACACTGAGAACTCTGGTAATGTGTTGGTTAAATAAAATGAATCTGAAGAGCAATCTTTCTCCTGAGGGAAAAATAAAAAGAAAAAAAGGGATGCTTTTTTTGAAGGCATCATTTGTCAAAATGCCTGCAATACGGATATGCTTTCATTGTTTTATTGAAGTATTCATACCTTTTGAGCTTTTTCCCAATGTTGCCATATCACAACTGCAAATTTCAATGTTCTACAAACATGTTTAAACTTGAGACTGGCAAAGGAGGAATAGCTTTTGATCTAAGCATTGTATATTTTTAGATAAAAACGTATTCATATATTCAAAGATTATCTCTATTAAATTCAGAAGCATGTGCAAAGTTAATTCATACTCAGAATAACTTACAGATGCAACTGAAATGAAAGATGGTTCTACGGATTTACACTTCTAAAATTTTTTTATAAATGTCAGTAGGCTTATCCTAAAATGATCACCGATGGCTGTAAAATCCCAATAATTCTTATTTGTGTTTATAAAATGTAATAAAGTTCAGTGGTTATGAAAACCTACACAAGAAACTGCAACTGAGCGTTGCAGAGGGTAGACTTAGTTTTTCAGTGGATGGCCAATTACTCAGTCTATAAATCCTAATACATTTTGGAGAAGTTACAGAACTGTTACAGCTGCAGTAAATGTCCCAGAGCCCATTAAAAAATCCCTGTGGTCTTTAAATTAGGGCTTCATATGAACGCCATTGAAATCACATTTTTAAATGATTCCATTGATGAATAAAGTTTCATCTCGTGGGGAGATGGAAGACATAAAAGTGCATGAACGTATTTTTTTAACAGCTGATTTGTCGAAACAAATCAGAATACAGCTTTAAGTTCTTTTAATTATAATTCACTTTATTAAGCACCACCATCGAGACTAAATTTGAATAAATAAATTTATAAAGTCTTGCAGTTGAAGAGTTGTCAGGAAATTAATTACATTTGCTCCTCCTAACCCACTCAAAATCTAAAATTTTTCATTTCAAATATAATTTTTTTTTTTTTTTTTTATCTCTGGTGCTAATTAACAACCTGTCACATAAGAAAGTCAACCTCAGATTCACAACCGAAATAACACATTTTAATCTCTCTCTCCAAAGGCTGAGCAATTACAATGAACCACAACCAATCAAGGCTATCAGCAAGTGAAAGTTTTATTTTTCACCATTTTATTTAGAAAAGATGTCTCTAACCTGAGAACAGTGAGGCTGCTACACAAAGGGAGCTTACTTTCTTTCATTTTTTCATCTCAAAGAAAACAAACAGGACAGCAAAGAAAAATCAAAAGGAATCGCACACAAATGACCTCTCATTTGTGGAGATCAACCTTCTAAAACAAATATTTAGCTCTTTACATTCTCCGCTCTCCTCTGACTGAGGTGTAAAAACAAAAGAATTCAAAATTCCTACTGCACATACGTCACTCAACTTTGGCTGAGAGCCCCGCTTCTTCGATGAACCACCTGCACCAGATCTATTAGATTTGAATATAGTAGTTGTAGCAGAACAGCACTGACAGATCACAAGCTGTTAACTTACAGAGTCAGATATTCAAATATGGTAGCCTGCATGATTTTGCCAAATGTTTCAGTATTGGTTTTGCTTTGCCAAATCCTGAGATGTTGATACAGGGGAGAAGCGACCGAGCTTTAATGAGCCGCTCCAACTCTTAGCTTTATTCCCCTATTTTTATTCCTACCGCCACAACCAATAAAAAAAAATTCAAATAAAAACACATCACGTATATTCATTACAAAAAAAACAAGAAAAAAAATAAAACAAACAAACTTGCCAGTATTAATATTGACTTGAATCACTGGTAGAACCAGTTAGATCTTCTTATAGTTCAGAAAATGGGAGTTTCCATCTGAATTGTTCTCTTTTTTCCTGGAGAACAAATTGTGCTCAGCTAAAAAAGTGTAACACAATTTCTCTGCATGCTTTCTTCGTAGCAAGCAGAGTCTTTGAGCGCTGCTCTCCAGGGTGCTTCCCTCTCTGCATGTTGAGCTCCATCTGAAGAGTTGCACCATCAAAATGGGTGCAAACATACTGCAATAAAGCAAATAGGAAAAGATTCCTGCACATTTTGAGATGCAGCTTAATAGATGCGAATAAAAAGTAAAAATAAACCCATGGTACCTGAATATGGTTTGGCAAAGGCTTGTATTGCATTGCTCTCCAGCTAACAGTCCAAAGTGCTCAGTTGGAAATTGTCTGCTTGTTCTGCTCTTGTATGTTTTTACTTAAATATAATTTAAACAAACGGAACTTTACAAGTGATTTGTTTTGACTTTCTTCAATCAAGCAAATGCCCAACATTTCAAGTATACCCCACTCTTTTTTTTTTTTAACCTCAAATCAAGCTTCAAGATTGCACACACTTCATGGTAATAAGTATGACGGAGGGCCAGCATGGAGTTAATGAGTTATTGATTGTTGACTCCCAGAAATAATCCGCTCTAACATTCTGTAACATCTGTATTAAAACATGAGAAGTCGTATTTTACATAAATCTGCCCAGAGGCATCGGCTCACACGGCTCCTTGTTTGTCTTTGGATGTAGGTAAAATATGCGTGTCACATTATTCTCGTCTTTCAGAAACCTGTTTTGCAAACTTTTGATGTTATATAGCTTTTAAAATTCAGCCCGCTCCTCTGGAGGGATCGTGCATGATTTTTACCGTAACTGGTCTCCGTCAAGCCTTCTGTCAGCAAGCAGACTAATAAATTACATGAGCTAAAAACAACTTATTAATACAGAACTAAAAACCACAAACGGGATAAAAGCAGGAACTATGAAAAAATTAAGAATGGCGAGAAACGGGAACTCACAAGAAACAAACTTAGACAACAAAACCCATAGTCCGTTAGTGAGGCTACATAAATACTAATCACAGGATAAGTTCAGCAGAGGTTCTGTTTCATAGCTAGTGCTGGTACAGCACTCCGACGGAGGTGAGAGGACAGGTTTTCTTGGAGTACACTTCTACTGAGCTGCAACGGGTGGTTATCTCGATAGGACTGGAACAGTCAAGTGCAGCCACAAATGGCTGGTGAAGGGTTCGTGACCCGGAAGCTGGAGAAGGAGGGAATCACTAAAGACAAAGTGATTCCCCAACAAGTCTTTTTCCAATCATCTCGTCTGCTTTTTCTCTCCTCACTTACAGCATCAGTGACACGTTTAAGTGGTCGGTGCTCCTCCCCGTTGCGTTCGTCTCAGTTATTGCGGCGGCGTCTCTCCGACCGTCTCGATGCCGTGCTGCTGGAGCTGCGCCCGGAGCAACGCGTTCTCGTTTTTCAGCTCCTCAATCTTCAAAACAGAAGAATTTAGATTTTCAACAAAACAACAAAAAGTTGTTGTACTTCAGGAATTTGATCAAACTGAAATTCTACAGGAAACAGATCCATTACACTCAGTGGAAAATCTTAAGTGTTTATTTCAGTGACTCAACTTTAAATTCAGTTTCTCTGAAACCAAGAATATTAAATTAAACACATAAAATTACATAAATATTACATTATGGGCTATGAAACCATAGGGGAAAATCAGCACAGTCACTGTGCTCCAAAATATCAATGGAAGTTGAGAAAAACACAAATCTGTTGTACAAAAAAAAGAAAGAAAATGTGAAATAAAGGAGATAACAGCTATCAAGAGTTTGATTGAACATCATAAAGCATGATTTATGCCTGAAATGCTTAAAGACTACAAGCTTGTGAATAGCTACACCTCTATCATGGAATTTACCAGAAGTGTGGCTAAAATAAATAAACCATAATTCCATTACTGAAATAATCATTAACTAATTAATTAAGAGATTAATTGTTAATGTTTATTTTCTTATTTACAAAGGGAATTTAATTATTTGCTTGCTCATATCCTTTAATGCATTTCTAATCATAATGTGCAAAGCCTCTATTTTTCTTCTCGTCAGAAAAATCGATAGAATATTTGACAACTAAAATAATCGCTAGTTGCACTTCTAATCAAAGTGGTGCTGCAGGAATAAGGAGAACAAAGCCTGTGGGTATCATTTTAAAAATTCAGTTGAAAATATTTTTTTACTATTTCATCTGGGAATCGAAGTCCCACAGCCCGGTAAGAGAGTGTAGAGGTATAAATTTTGCAATGTGAAGTTTCTACAGTCAGCGATGAATAAGGAAATCCATATCATCTGCTGGTGTTGGTCCAGTTCTATCAAGTCCAAATATTAACCGGACATTTAGAGCACTTCATTTATGCTGCTAGAAAGCTTTATGGAGATGCTGGATTCATTTTCCAACAGGATTTGACATCTGAACAGACTGTCAAAAGTACCAACATCAGGTTTAATGACTATGATGTCACTGTGCCTAATTGGTCAGTGAACTTGAACTGACCAAAACCCAATAGAGAATCTATGGAGCATTATCAAGAGCAGGGCTGTTCATCCAACGGCTGCGGAGCCACAAGTGCCTCTTTGACCCTTCCATATGGCTCTTAACAAGACAGGCTAAAAATTAAAACGAACCAGTTAATATTTTTACATTTAGATATAAATGATACAAATACAGTTTTTAAACAGTTTTCCAGTATATTTCAGCAATAATTAGGGAAAATTCATTCAGACCTTTTCAAAGACACCCCCTGTCCAAAACCCACCATTCTGACTCCGCAGGTTCCTCAGCACATGACTGAGCAGAGGATATGAGGCTTTGAGCACTGGAATAAAATATATTGCCGAGTACCTGCAGGCCTCAGATTCAAGGGGAGACAGGTGGCAAAAAAAAAAAAGAGCTCCAGAATTTCAGAATACTTTCAATGCATTAAGATGAACTTAGTTCTCACACAGCCCCTGAGTATATCATCCCCACTGCCTCTGAAAACACTGATGTCAGGTAACACTTCTCATTATAAGAGTTCAAACTCTTTGATCCTCTTTGTCAGCCCGTGATGATTAGCTACACAGCCTGGAATCCCAGGGGGTTTGTTTAGGAGAAATGAAGATTCACATGGGGCTGGGCTGGATTTCATGCTTCTGATACTTTCCTGCTGAATGTAGCACCAAACCAATCTATTCAGAGCAGCGGCAATCTTCACAGCCACATATGCAGCCCGCCGCCGCTGACTGTTTGTGCACAAATTTATTTATCTGCTACACCCCACCACCTCAAAAGAAGGTTTTGAATTATCATTCATAGGTCTTTTTTATGTATTCTTGAGCTCATTGAGACTTCACTTGATGCCACGGTTCGCAGACTTGATATCAGTACCTGCTGCCTGCACAACTCATTGTCCACTTGTATCCTCTCCACTTCCTTCAGACTCTCCTGCAGTCGCTGGTTGCTTTGCCGCAGGTCACGGATGTAGTCACAAGCTTTTGAGAGGATGCCTCCTTTGCTCTGAGGGGGACACAACTGCAGTCACATGGCTGAAAGGCAGAAATTTAAAATGGATGTGCAACAACAAAAAAAAAATGTTAAGAGCGAAACAGCTTACCGCTCCAGTCTTGGTGCTGTCCATAGTGCAGTCAGGTATCATCTTGGAAAGCGTGACGATCCAGTTATTGATTTTGTCTCGTCGTCGTCTTTCGACTAATTAAAGGGAACAGGGAGAACACAGCAGAAAATTTAAAACAGCATAAGCTCTACATTTATTTTCTACTGAAGGTAATTTTTGCCTGAGGAACCAGATTTTTCTTTTTTCTTGGATCTTTTAGATTTCAAGCAAACTGTCCAAGTTCAGCAGCTCAGCATTGCCCTCTAGTGGCCATTTAAAAAATAAGTACATCTGCTCTTGTACTAACGTATTATAACAGGCTTTGGTAAAGTTTTTTCCAACAGAAAATGCTCCATTAGGCCCTTCAATACCCCCAGCTGCATTGTGCTGGACCATCAGATGAAATCAAGAGCCAAAATCATCGCTAATTACCCACCTTCATTATGTTGTGCTCGTCTTCTTTCATCTCGTGGCGTTCGGGGTCCGTCCATTTTCCTGCACATAAAATGAAAATAAAAACACTTTTCAAATGCTGGCGCATCCCTCATCTCCGAGCACCACACAATCAGGTAGAAATCCAATCCTATCCCCCAAATCCAGCTATGCCTTACCCTATTATATGCAGCATTCTTCAATGTTATCTTGCAATTCAAAACTAATATAGGAGTTATTTTTAACAAGGCCTCTGAAGTTGCTTGTGGTTGAAAAACTTCGGGATGCACGGCCATGTGAGGCTATGTGTGCAGCTGTGACGCACCCGCCCGTAGCCTCGAACCACTTAACTGGAAAACTGAGACTGCGCCAAACTTCTGCTGCCTGTTCTGTTCCCAGGTGAGGCCCAAAGGGAGGACACTGATCTATTAGTGCTTAAAATGACTAAGAGAGCTGCTTTCTGCTGAAGTTTGGGTGTTTGGAGACCAACATAACGGCCTCGTGTCTCTGTATCCTGCCTCGGGACTCTGCTTAACGAACTCACAGAGACATCACTTCCAAAGCTTTCCAATTTGCCTTTACAGTATAAGAGGGCCAAAAACAGACGTTACCATATGTGTTATTTATAGTGTCTTTTCATTTGACTTGATGGTGGCCGCAGGTGAAGGTTGGCTTTGCGTATGGTAAAATTTTTCTGTGTCGTTGCTTATACGTTTATGATCACTATTCTGTTAAAGATTTGAGAGAGCGTTACGTATCCTCAAACATACTTAACAGTGGGGCTAAAGGGCTTTTTCAGTGACGTTTTAATTTACACCAATTCCATATGGAGATTTTGCTTTCAAACAGATCAAACTGACCAAAGCACACCCCGGTAATGTTTAGCAAACTTTGTTTATATTTAAATATTTTTTATATTTATGATGACAGGTCAGAAATGCCTTTTTCTAGAATGCCTCCAAACAACTGCTTAGAGTTATTGACCCCAAATGCCCCCTTGATTGCAATTTATGACTTTTTTGTACATCTTTAGCATCCTGCTTATTGTGTGTGACGGTGAAATAAATATGGGTCTTCCCCAGAGGCTAAAAGAAATGAGCCTCTGTGTCGCATTATATTTATACCCCAGAGAAACAGAAAGTTGTGAATTACAAATTAGTACCGGTAGTTTGTTTAAATTCTTAACACAAAAGCTTCAGTTATAATTACCAGTTATCAATAATTGTCCCAGCAGTGACGTGGTCAAAATTTCCTTCATTTAATAAAAGTATTCAAGTTAGGAGGAAATTTTCTTAAAATTTCCATTGCGAGTTTTGACTTCTGAATTTAAAGATGAATTATTTTCAGGGATGCCAACAAAATGGCTTCTGTTCTATATTAATAGGATTTTGCTGAAAACTGGATTTAACTCAATGGTTCATTTAAAACAATGGGGGGATAACTGTGTGAATAACTAAGTGTGCAGGCCCAGAGGAATAACGATTTCCCCATTTTTTCCTACACAATAGAGCCATCATCTTAATATCCCTGATGTATTGTTTCTACACAAATAAAGACAATAAGAAGAAACACAGCCTCAGTGCTGAATCAGTTTATCCAGATTATTAGTAAATACAAGTTTGTACAGCTGTGCACATTGGTCAAAGATATTCATTTTTAATTCTCCTGCACCACTGGTCCTTTCTTAACCAAGCAACGGCCTTGACAGTAAGACAATAAGTCATAAAATGAGACCCTACGGACAGCAGCTTGGACTTCTAATGATTGCAATGGATGATTTAAGGGATCAGCTTTAAGCCCTTGGCGGTCACCAGTGGTCAGTAATATGTGAAGAATTGCAGAAATCCCAAAAAATATATTTTACCAAACATAATTTATGAAACTAATACAGCTGGGTCAATGAAATACACTTTTTCCAACAGTGTTTAAGAAAGAAACACTGTACTCTCCATGTATTTCTCCCATCAACTTCAAAAACTAGGTTAAATGAAAGGAGCACTTAGAAACGACACTAAAATAGTGTGGATGGAGCATTTGTTTCCAGATGAAAAACAATGACCCAGTTTCTAGGTCCTAATGGAAAAATTTATTTGCCACAAGCACAACTAGCAACAATGAATCAGGGTCGGCATCGAACAAATTATCTGTGTCTCGTACATCAAGAGCTCGGAGAATCACCACGGACTTATGGATGAGAGGGTGGGGGAGGAGGGCAGAGACTGAGAGACTTTGAGCTGCTTATTTCCTTGTGATCTTATTTGATTAGTTCATTTGCTGTTTAAAAAGAAGAAGAAAAAAAAAAAAGGAGTGCGGGAGAAATGTGGAAACTGTCCTCACCAGTTTAAACCTTCATGTTGCAGCAGCTCGTTTTCATCTCTGCGAACGGCAAATAGGGTGGGAGGTTTTCATTCACTTTGTTCACATGTCAATCATACTGTTGGTTAGTTAGCACAAATATATCTGTTACACTTTAAATGACTTACAGTTATTACTTAGGAGGGAATAAATAGGAACATACATGTTACAAACAGGAATCTAAAGAGGGAAATAAAATATTCTACAGTTTATTTACATAAACCCCCGCATGGTTTGTTCTTTAATCTTGGCAATAAAGCAGCGTGTTGACGCAGCAACATAAAGCAGAGCAGTCAGGGTAAAAAACTGCTCAGCCTTTAAAGATGCCCATCAAAAGAAATTACATCTTCAAAACATCTAGAGCTGTTTGAAATGACTGAAACATAAATATTTATTTTTATTCCATTACACACATACTGACAAGATACTTTTGACAGGAAAATGCAAGTATTCATACCCTTTGAGCTGGATTGGAGGCCTCCGTGTATGAATTTTGTGCGACAGGACCAAGATAAAGTACTACATGGGTAGGGAAAGAACACATGGTTTTTAAACTGATCTAATTTCATCTAATTAATTAAAAAAAATAAAAAGGAAAGATGGTCGAAGCTAAACACAGGACAATGTTTGGGGAGGCGACCCCTTACATTATGCAAAAGACTAGGGTGCAGTGGAAGCTTCTTCTAGTTGGTCAAAAGCTCAAAACATGCCACCAATGGTATAATGGTTTGAATAATGGGCCATTCTTAAACACTTATGTTTAAGAATGGCCCAGTCAAAGTTCAGATCTAAAACCTAAATATGTGCAAAGCTTGTAGAGACATAACCAAAAAGACTTGTAATTGCAAAGGTGGTTGTAGTGACTCCAGGGGTTTAAACGAGAAAAAAATAAGTCTGCATCTATTTACTTCTACTTAATTGTGTGTTATTTTGTGTTTGACTCATATAAAATCCCAATAAAATGTACTGAAGTTGATGTTTGTAGTGTGACTGCATGTGAAACAGCTCAAAGGGTATGAATATTGTACTAGCCAACTGCAAATATTGGCAAAAGAAATCCTGCATGAAACTCCTTTGCTTCCGATCTTCAAAAGGACTAACACAAATTTTAAATGTTGAAAGGTTAAAGTCAGCTAGAACATAACAAGAATATTTATTTAGCTCAAAGCAAACCCAGTTTGATAAAGAGTCATGTGTTCAGTTTGTGACCAAGAAAGCTAATGACTGAGTTGGCTTTTACCAAACAGAAAAATCAAGCTACTTGAGATTCAATAATCTTTCAATTCTCAGCACTTATTAACCAGTGCCAATGTGTTTTTGGCAGGAAGTGAAGCCTCGTCTTTTAAGTAAGCATCTAAATTAAACCAGAAGCAGCCTGGTGTCATTTAATTAACACGACAGACGCTGTTTGAGTGACCCTGCTTATAATCCTAGTGACTACAAATACCAGCGTGTGTCTAACAGTGGAAGATCTTCTGAGATAAATCTCGTTAGATGACTGATTATTGTAAAGAGCATTACTTTCAGAGACAGACAAGCAGTATGGGCCAAAACTGAGAAAAGCAGATGAGGAACTCAGACTAAATCATGGCGTTTAGCAAAAATGTAGTAACAGAAGTCATAATAAAAGCGATGAATTAAGATTTAAACTTCTTGATACACTCATATGAATAAATACCTCTCTACTATCCATTACATCTTTGATGCTGAGAAATTTTAACTCTACCTCTACAGCCCCCTCTTGGATTAGAATTTGGATTACTTGATTTAGACCTCTTTGTTTATTTGATGTGATTACATCCTTTGATGATATGCATCTTAGACTGATTGATAGAAGCTGTTGATTTACAAAGAAGCCTGAATCAAGGCCTGCAAATACGCCGTAGGGTTTAAGGAAAACAGTCAAAATAATGCCAAACTCAAATGGTTGAAGTCAAATTGAAGACTACTTTGATCAGGGCATTTCTTTAAAGGAAGAAAAAGTTCTGATGTGATATTACTGAATGAGAGGAGATACTTACGCAGGGTAAGGCTGCGTGCGTGGGGCGATGGTTCGTGGTGTGCCTGTCTGAATGACATCAGGGGGCGTCATCATCACATAAAACTGACCTGCAGGAATTATACGAGGATTTTTTTTTAAGTGAGTAATCAGCTTCAAGTCAAAATACACTAGAATTTCTTGAAACAGGGCATTTTCTGTTAAAAACAAGAAGAACAAACCCTAGTCTTTCATGTAAATTTAGACTTGTGGCACCAAATCTCACGACATTAAAGGATTGCATTTTCTAATCCAAATGAAGCCTGTGTGACAAAGCACTTTCTAGTTGCCAACAGCTTGTTACCTGATCTAGTGAAGCAAATTTAAGCTGATATGAGAAATGCTGGATATGAAGGTGGTGCTTTCAGTTTGACAACCTGCTATATTTGAGTGTGAATGATTTGAAGCAAGAACGGCAGTAGTTGTGTGTGGACAAAGTTTACTAATAAAGACTGTTCCTCAGGATGACTGACAACACCCACACACACTGGCTGTGTGTGGCACCGTTTTAGTACTCAAGGAAGAAAAACAGAGTGATGTACAAGAGATAGAATCTTAAAGGCTGTAAGAAAATATGGTCATCCACTAAATCCGAATAACGATCGTGAACTTGACATGACTTTACATTTTACATCTTAAAGGCACAAAACTAAAAGGGCTGTTTCAGTCTTTAAAGAATCTGGGCCACAGTTGAAGATCTAAAATATTTAGATCAAAACAATTCTTACATTTTTTAGAAACAATCTGAGATTTATAAAGGCTTTACTCTAATGATTAAAACATGAAAAGAGAGAACTTTGAATGTTTATTTTCTTTTTGCCATTTGGACCATGATAAAATTAGGCAGACAGAAAATGTATTATTTATGGATTAATCAGGATTATTTTACACAGACATTTTAAAACCTATTTGTTGATCAACATGGTTTCTACTCTGAAAAAACAAAACAAAAATTCAGTTTTTTCAAAAGTATTCCTTTTATGTTAAACCCCTGATAATACGCCAAGCTTAATAAAAAAAAAATTCTAAACATAAGCCAACAGTGGATTGTTTTTTTTTTCACAAACCCTCTTCAAATTCTTCTTATTCTCACTCCAGCTATAAAGCTGAACCTCTTGTGTAATAAACAGCAGAGGAACCTCGACTTGACTTGTTCTGACTCTGTCGAATGATGCAATACACAGTCTTATGATAAAAAATGTAAAAAAATATCAGTTTATGGATGTGCTGCATGACTTTGACATAATACATTATCAACTGCTTATGGATAAAATGAATCAAATATGTTTTATGACTCAATATGATGCAACCTGTTAGAAAGTCAATTTTTTCAATATTTACATAGTTGGAAATTCAAACCAAGGCACTATTAGTTAGCATTACTGCATTAAAAATCAATATAAAATATTTAAATCTTTATCAAAATTATAATTTAATTTAGTTAACCCTACAGCACTGTGGTGGCAAAAAGCCCTGTTGTAGTGAGCAAAAACATTTTCATTTAAAATTCCTCTCAACTTAACAAAAGCATATATTTCTCACCATCTATTTACGGATGAAATAAACAATTTAAATTAGTTGCACAAACTAAAACTGGGCAGAATGCCTGGATTTATTAGGCACAAATCTTTTTAGATCCCAGTTTGAGTGTTTTTAGAATAAAACAATCCACAGTCCAATGCATTATAAACAAATAAGAATTTTCAGAATAAAACGAAGAGTTACAATCACCATAAAAGGTAATATATATATATATATATATATATATATATATATATATATATATATATATATATATATATATATATATATATATATGGTCATCCACTATACTGAGGACACCAGTTGTGGTTTGTATGTATGTATGTACATACAAACCATGTATATAGCAGTCAGTCATTCCTCAATAACAGCCCACAGGATCTAAACCTGGCCGATTTGCACACAATAAATAGATTTGTTGCACATAATGGAGCTGAATGTTTGGTCGCCCAGCTACTAATGTTCTGAACAGCTTCAAAGCAAAGAACAGGAACCCATATCAACAGATTTCCCCATAAGAATCATCAGCAGAAGCACATTAAAACCACACAACGAGGTAATACACCAGGACAACAACATGTGACTGTGTGGATGAGGCCGTATGGTAGCATGTGACAAACAAGCGGTGACTAAATTGCAAATCGAGACTTGCACATCTGAGGACACCAGTTGTGGTTTGTATATTGCTTTATTTGCCATTTATGAAATTATCTGATTCTAAAATTATGCGCCTCCTAGAGACACATGGGCTCACATTAAAGCTGGAGGAGCCGTGGCAGGACGCCTGAGCCTGACCAAAACATGCTTTTCAAACACTTACTGAATAATGGATAAATCATCTTCGACTCTCACCTTAACTGAAAATAAAGCTATAACCACAACATGCAGCAACAAATGTGACAGTAGAATTTGCATCTACAGCGTCCTTCTGTATTTTAAATAAGCCAGAGCTTTACAGATAATGGCTTATTTAGATCTACTAAGAGACAGGCTGTTATTCTGGCTTTAAGGTACTCATAACAAGCGGCTTTTGTAAAAATAATGACTTAATTATCCGTATAACTCCGATGTGCTTGGGCCCACTGCAGACTGAGAGTGAGAAGTGACTCACCCCCTGCCTGTGTGAGGGTTGGGTCTGCAGCGGCCTGCACTGACACGGTCCCGTCGCTCACAGCGGTTGCGGGGAAGTAAGCGAAGCGGGTCTCCCCTCCCACTGCCTCTCCTGCTGGGCTTCCTCCATTACTGAAAGGGTTTTGGATCACAGCCTGTGACAGAAAAGAGAGGAACAGAGGGAAAGGCATGAGCGAGTGGCAATGGAGCAGTCACAGCAGGTAAACACACACCTCGTTCTCTGTCAGACTCAATACCAGTGTCCCTCCTGCGGGCCCCCAAGGAAGACACAGAGCAGTGTGACGGCAGGGATAAAGAGCAGAAAGGAAGCAGCACAGATCTCGTTAGTGGTGATAACAACAAGGTCAGAGGAGCTGCTGGGGTACTGCAACTGAGATCAAGTTAGGTATATTCTGGTTGGGAAAGCCTCAGTGACTGTTAGAATCAGAATAAGATGTCAGTCACATCAAAATTTCTAACATAGACTTCTGTCAAATAACAAGTGAAAAATGCCTCATTAATCTCTTGAATATAAGAACAAATAGAAGAAACGATTGCGGTTGAAGCAATTAATTGGATTAATTGTCGTGAAGTAATTTCTGTAATTTTATTATTAAATAACTAACTAATTTAGTGATTGATTAGTTATTAAAAAGAGTATACAGATTCAATAAGAGGGCCAATTGCTAAAACAACACACCCAGAGCAGTAGTTAAGTCAAAACTGCACACAAAACAAACTTTTTTACATTTCAGATAGAAAAAAAAAATTCTGTAAATATTTTCCACTCAGAACTTAAGTGGCATAGTTTTAGCTTTACCTGGTTCAGATTCTGACTAAATAAATCTCATTTAAGCTCTTTTTGTCCAACTATCATAAGTCAACCCTACACTGCCAATTTTTTTTTATCAGGTTAATCATCAGAATAATAGGTTACTAAAATAATCTTTAGTTGCAGCACTGAAAAAAAAAAGAGTTTACAATGACTATTGGATTTGAATTATTGCTCTGATTATACTTGCATGACTTACACCTATAGAGATTTTAATTTGGAGAATTACTTGATACAGATTTCAGATTTTCTTTAAAGTCGACCTATTTCACATGTTTCTTTAAACAAAGGAATAAAATACAAAAAAATATCTTGCATGTTTGTTGAGGAGACAGTAGTTTATAATTCCAACATAAGATAAATTAACACATTAATTAGTCCCTAAAATTAAAGATGACGTTGCTTCCTATTTTGTCAAGTTGCCCCTGTCTGTAGTTTGCTCGAAACAATAATTATTTGGCAAAACAAGCCCTGTTGTAGTGTATAAAGCCCACCAGCGGTGGATAAGCAAAGTTCATCGGGTTAATTGAGGAGGGATTGGAAACCCCCTTGTTCTGCTACTCTACATGCAGCTCAGTAGCAGACAGTCCCTGTACTGTAATGCCCACAGGTGGAAATTTCTGAACAAAAGCAAAGCAGGAACTGCTGTGAGCGACTTGGATAAAATCTGCTTTATTAAGGGAACTGGTTTCAGGTGAGTTTGATAGTCTACAGTGATAATTTAGATTAAGGAAATTCAATGCATTATTTTCTATCTTTAAATATAATAAAGTCAGCAGTAAACCTGGAAAAAAATGTAGATATAAAAAGGCCCTTTTTGAGACAGTCATCTAAGGTGTACCATTTCTTAAAAAACACAAATAAATAAAATAAAAATACAAGTTTCACTTTCCATTAACATCTCACAGAGCAGACCAGAGGAGACCCACAACTTGCTGGAAGGACAACATATCCCTTGTAGCCTGGGAAAACCTTGTGATTTCCAACATAAACAAAAGTGAGGCTATGAAAAGGGGCATCTTTGTTTTCTTCCTGGACCTGTTACCCTAGCAACCCTATGATGATGGACTGATGGATTCTCAATCACTTGTTTTTAATTTTATGATCATTCTGAATATTTGTCACTGTCTCTGAATACATGACACAAACAGGATGTGAACATTTCAGTAGAAGGAAAAACATGTTGAAAACTGTCCAGTCTAAATATTAATACTTCCACCTCACAGTTCCTCTGATTAAGAGCCAGTCTTGGAGATTTATTTCACCAACCTTTTGTCAAGATTTATTTTCTTATTTCCCTGATTCCAATAGATCAGAGACTCCAACAACACACTGACAGTGTATACATAGATGAAATGAAGAGGAAGGATAGTTTTACATTAGTTTTAGTCTCTTAATGAAATGCTAAAACAGAACATTTTCTATAATGAAGACAAAGGATACAGCTTTTCTTTTAAGGCCCTACATAGTACCAATTTGTTCTGTTCAGGAAAAAAATAATGGTTGTGTTACCTGAGCCACAGCCTGAGGAGCCCCAGCAAAAGCAGCTGTTGAAACGACGCTCACTGCTCCTCCTGCATCCTCTCTTCCATCAATGTGTTGGTCGGTCACCTGGACAACACGATACGTCACCTTTGATACAGAAACACAAATTAGTAAAGTTGAGCAATTAGAACAGACATTTATCATATTTCTTTGCATTTTAGGTGTTCTGAACACAGACAGAAACCTCACCTGGCTCGCTGCTTTGTTTATCATTTCCGTTTCTGTAGGTTAGCCAAAGCCAGTATCTGAAATCGCTGCTCAAACCTCAGCAATGCACAAATCTCATCATCCCACACAATATGCTTACGCCTCAGAATGTGCCTGATTTAATTTCTAAAAGGAAGCTGTGAAGAAAATGAGCCAGTTTGTCTCAAGAATCGCTATTTGTATTCTTCCATCATGTGACTGCCCTGCTGACTGACATGTGACATTTCCCCCATGCCAATCCCAGATCAGACTGGAATCACATGACTGCTCATGCTGGACCTGTTTACGCCAAATGAGCCACATGGATCACTGACTTAACTCCCTCCAGTGCAAAAAAAAAAACAAAAAAAAACATACATATCACCAGAAATATGAAAAAGCCCTCTTCAATGTTATGGTACGTTTTTCCAAAAATATTCACCATTTCCAGATCCATCAATGACGAGTAAAGAGATGCAGCTAAGTGGATAGGAGAAAAAAAAAAGTATAATAGTCACATTGGCTTTCTGGAAGCTAGAGAAAGAAAAACACATTTATCTTCGTTTCATGCAAATTAGTGTACAACCCACCGGACTCAGAAATATGGGACATGCACAGCAGATACCCGCTGATCTGACCAGCTTGTCGTGACAGATTTTCATATTTCCAACCGTCCTGAAATTTCTTGGCGCAGTGGATACTGCAACCAAAATGACATCTCTAGGAGTGAAATTACGCTTGAATAACCTTTAAATATACAGTGCCAGGTTCCTTTTTTTTTCTCTCCAAAGAGTTTTTGCGGCGCTAGTGGCTCGTTTTTTTGTGACAGTAGGTAGACAGGAAGGAAGGCGATGAGAGGGGGGAAGACATGCGGCAAAGGTCATCGGGACCGGGAGTCGAACCCGCGACGGCCGCGTCGAGGACTAAGGCTTCCAAACGTGGAGCGTGCTAACCCCCTGTGCCACCACAGCATGCCCCAACTGGTTCATTTTTTAAGCTTGTGTAACGATTCTTTAGCTTAACCGGGTCTTTTGTTCTATTTTTATACTAAAGGATGATTTAGAGTTCCAGGTCACGAGAATCCTCAGAAACTTCTCATGGTTTGGCGTTTCAAAGTTCTAACTTTAATGTAGCCATTGGTCAAAGCTCAATCAGTGAAGATTGATTTCATGGTAAACAGATGTGAAATAAATACATTTGTATTCTGTCAATTCATGTTTTCTCAAGCTCTGTAGTCATGTGGAGGTGAAAGAAAGATTTTATCCACCAACAGGAATTTATCTAGAATCTGAACTTCTCAACCGTTGTGTTTTTAAAATATTTCTCTTTCCTGATGGGTTTGGTGTTCTTAAAATGCTTCTCCAAGTTTTATTGCAGATTCTCTAATAAATTTAAGTCTCGACTTTAACTAGCTCATTGTAACACATCAATAAACCATTCCATTTAAGAAACTGTAGGATACTTAGACTAGCCAATATGTTGAAAACTTTTGATTCAATATTTTTTCTTCTAGGAATACAATGTATGTGTTTAGCTCCATCTAACTTCCCATCAACTCTGATTCTGAAAATAGAAAAAATCCCCGAAGCACAATGTTGCCACCAGGATGTTTCGAGGTGAGAAGGGTGTGTTTGAGTCAACATGCAGTTTTAGTTTTGCCACACATAGCGTTTTGTATGTAGGTCAAAATTTGGCTTCATCTGACCTTAGCACCTTCATCCATGTGTTTCCTGTTACCCTTTAACTGACAAACTGCAAACACAACTTTTAATGGCTCTCTTTCAATAATGGCTTTCTTCTTGTTGCTCTTCAGCAAAACTTGCCCACCGGATCTGCGGAACTCTGACCTTTTTCTCAGAATAACACTCTCCTTACCCAACTAGCAAGATTACATGGAAAACCAAGTCTAGGACAGCATCAGGAATCTGTAACTCCAGTCCTCAAGAACCGGTGTCCCGCAACTTTTAGATGAGTCTCTTCTCAAATAATCAGGTCATTAGCAGGACTCTGGAGAACCTGACTGCATACAAAGGATGTCATTTGATTAAGGTGCCAGGATACTGGCCCTTGAGGAAAGGATTTGCAGACAGCTGGCCTACATGATGCAGTTTGTCCACTAATGCTCTTTTGCAAATCTCTGAGGCTGACATTAAATGACATAAAACAGGAGTCAATTATAGACTATGCAACTGTTAAAGACAGTTCCAAATGTCAACTCACTCCACGCTTGCAATCAACCATGCATCTTTACAATTTTTACCACTTTATATTTGTCCATCACATGAAATCCCAATAAAACACCTCGGGGTGGTAATGTGAACATTTTCTTCCCAGTTTTGAATATGTTCAAATTGCACTTTGTATAGAACACAATGCTTCTGATCAAGTCCTTTCTGCCACCTTCATCAATATGCTGCAAACTACTAGGCACCAGAGACAGACGTGAAATTACTAGAGAGTCAAATTGTGTCTCTCTCTGGAACAGAGGCTTTTTCTGCTCATAATACCAAGGCGTGTTTGCCATCAAGAGCACTTTAAGACTTTTTGAAACTGCCATTGAAAGGCAAAAGTCACCTCAGTGTCACTGATTGATCCACAAGGTACCTACCTGACCCCCCTCCGTGCGAAACTGATATTGGATGTTGTGGTCTCCAAATGCTGCAGCCTGCTGAACACTGGCTATTGTGACAGCCGTCTGCTCTTCTCCTGTTGCGTCTTACGGTGAAAAAAGAAAACACAAAACAGCCAGTGGTTATTATAAGAAGTGCAAATAGAACTACCAAGAGATTAGTGAAGCTGTAGAAAAAGTTCTGTTTTTTACATAAAGCAAAGAGATATACAGTTGAAACCAGATATTAAAGAAGACAGATAACCATGTAGTTTTTCACTCTCTGAAAAATAATCTAAACTTTATTTTTTAGATTATTTGGTAATCCTAGCCCAGCAAGGAATATCAAAATGACATCTATTTAATGAATACCTGAAAAATTATGGACATATATTTTTAACAATATATATATTTTTTAATTTTCTTTAAATTTAAAAATTTACAATAACACTTTTATCAATTTAGGAAAGCCAAGATGATGATGGTATAGCTTTGTAAGTTTCTGTTAATTAGAGAATTAACCTATCAGTAAAGTATATTCATCCTCACTGAATGTACTTTAAGGCAACGCCTCAAAAACATCCTTCCGTGTGTGACAGTGTAGGGGAAAAAACCCCCAAAATAAATCTGCAAAAAAAGAAACTGTGGGCCTCCACAAGTCTGGGTCATCTTTGGGTACAATTTTCAGATTCCTCAATGTGCCACATTCATCCAAACAACTATAAACAGTATTAGAATATCCAGCATACTGTTCAGGAATATGTGTTCTGTATTCCAGAGATCAATGTGCTTTGGCATGAACGAGTAAAGCCCTGAAAGGGAGTGTCATTTTTCAGAGTCAAACAAGTCTAGTGAAACAAACTGGGCTCAAAGTCCATTTAGAGATGAACGCCAAGCCTGAGAACACCATAACAGCAGTGAAGTACAGGAATGACAGCAGCATGTTGTGAGTGCTTAGCAGGGAGAAGGACGAGAACACTTCACAAAACAGATGGCATCATGAAGAAAGAATATTATGTGAAAATATTCCAGCAAAACATTTAGAGAACAGCCAGAAAGGTAAAGCTTGGTAAAACAAATGGTTTTCCAAATGGACAGTGACCCTAAGCATAGTACATTGTAATTACAAACATGCTGAAGAACAATAAAGTCAATGTTTCGGAGTGGTTATCAGAAACTCCTGATCTCAGTTTTATAGAAAATTAGTGGGCAAAGGTGAAAAAAGTGACGGCCTACAAACTTCCCCAAGTTACACTAGTTCTGTTTGGAGGAATGAGCCAAAATTCCAGCAAATTATTTGGAGTTGCCTGTGTAAAGATAAAATATTTGATCCAAGTCCTGCAGTTTTCAAAGCATTTCCATCAAATATAGTAATAAGGAAATTTCTGTAAACTTCGGAATGTGGAGCTAATAAAAAGCAAAGTATTTCACAAATAAAAATAGCTTTAAGTAATGACCTTAGTTTGTTTACCGTGAGAAAAAATATATCAACGCGTTTCGAATTCATAAGCAATAGTTTGGTCTAAAATATATATTTTTTATTTTTAAAATTGTTTTGATATTTGACACATCACTGCCACTAAAAGCCAAACAAAAGCTCACCCTCAGATGCCTGGACAACCTCTTCTTCTTGCTTTTCTTGGCTGCAAATCGAATGCAAACAACTCAGTTTTCAGAAACTACAAAGTAGTTAAAATGTTTCAACGGTCATATAAACATAGCATATCAGCCTCAACTTCTCCTAATCCAAACCCTTGCAAGAGTCCCGCAAACCAACAATGTAATTTTATAGAAAAATCGAACCTTGCTGTGGTTTCGGTTTCCCTAACGGCTGAGAACAATATTCAGTGTTTTAGTTAGCTTAGGCTGTCTTTGCTCCTGAAATGTTTTTGCCTAATTATTATGCTTTCTTGCATTACACCACTTGTATCTTTGAGTACCACATGTCAAATAATCTGCTTAGACGGTCCTCCGCCTTAGTTGCTAACTTAAGAGCAGTTCTCACATTAAACTGTTTTTAACAGCAGCTTTTTAGGGTCAGGCCTTGCTAAGCGTCCTAAACTAGCTGTGTCTAATAGCATGTAGTTGCTAGCCTGTCTCTGTTAGCCATTTTGAGTGTCCCGCTTACCTTGCAGTGTCCAGACTCTGTTCGAGCATATCCATCAGGGTGAAAATAAAAAGTGATATTCGGTGTCACAGACGGAGATGGGAGTGCTGATCACGGGAACAAACACTGGGTCATGTGAGAGAGACAGCCCAGGACACGTGAGGTACAACTCGGTGTCGGAGTTAAAATGGAGGCCGCTGCTGCTGTGGGTGAGATCCCGGAGTCACCGGGCGCTCATATCCGCCCGGTGACTCCGCCGGGCGGATATAAGCGGCTCTCTAAATCAAGGCTTTTTAAGCGCTGCTTTTGTTTTCATATATTGGTATTTTTCAGACGTTAGCATGTATTGATAAAAATATAAAACTATTAGGAATTAAATAAAAAAAAATCCTCTTTTGTTATTAAAACAGTGCATCATAGTTAATACGTATATTTTATAAATCCAATATTTTTCATCAGTTCTAATTTCTTACAATTAAAGCCAGTTTTACCTATTTTTCTGTCTTAATCGGAGATTTCATACGCTCTCCAATTAAAGGACAGTTACAACAACACTCAATTTCCCCTTTGGATCAATAAAATAATTTAGAATTTTAATTTTAGAAATTTAAAAGTAACTTAAAATATAAATGCTAGATGAATACCATTTTATGAAATAAAATCCTCTGTCTTTAGGTACACTTAGAAATACGTCTGCTGGGCTTTACTCAACTCTGTTGTTTAGAAATCTGCTATTGTCAAATTTGTTCTAAATTATATTCACAAAGTGTGTATTTTATTGATTCTATACGACAAAATAAGAATCAAACTAATTTGTAAAACGATATAAACTATTCTGTTTTAGATTGGCGCTATATTAAAATAGTTTTGATTTTGTACACTTTTTCCGACTCGTTTCCTTCTTGAAAATTTAGAATGAAGCACTCAGCACACATTTCAAAATTAAAAGACATGTACATGTCTGACTCAGACACAGCTATTAATCAATAAGTAATTAAGTCCGAACTGTGTCTATTTAGCTTGCAATACTGTAAAGTCAAACGCCACTCTAAACCGTGAACTTTGCCCCACATAAACCGGAACCTTTCTTCTGTTGATTTTCTATGCGACCTTTGATATATGAGCACCGCAATAAAACGTTCTGCTTGAAATAGTTTCCATAGTTTTAAAAGGTGGGGAACTTTGAGTATTATTTTTTTCCATTTCTGAGCAAATTTAAATTGGGATTATCCACCACCCAAAGTAAAATAACTGTTTTTTACCAGCCGAACATTGAAATCGTAACACTAACCCGATGACTCCAGTAACACTACTAACCGTTTCTTAGCCAATCAGCACTCAGAAAGTTGACAGAGCTTTGCCTATGATTGGCTGAAATGGTAGACGGTTTTGATGTACGGTGGTTTCACCGTGAAATAATTCCGGTTTGTCCTCCTTGAGTGAAGGTGTACAGCGGTGACTCTGTGACGGTGGCAGTCTCTGATTGTTAATTGTTTTTTGCACAATGTCGGGCCGTGTTCTTGTTGGAGTAAAGCGTGTCATTGACTATGCAGTTAAGGTAAACAGTCTTTTACTTTTCCAGCTGATATAATTTCCCTTTTAACAATATTTTTAAGTGATTTAGTCATTGACTCTGATAGCTAATGTTAGCCTACCAATATTTATACATTTTTCTAAATGTGTTTACTATGACCTGCTGCAAAGGTTATATGCTCAAATTTCAAGACTGGAGAATAGTTTACATTGATTATAGACGCAGCCATGCTCCCTGTCGTGTTACAGTTGTGTAATCTGTACCTGACTGCATTGTTTGTGTTCCCAGGAAGCAATTCCTGAGTATTATTATTCTATTAAAATTCTATTAAAACATCAGTATTTTTTTCATTTGTTATTCTCTGGGAGTTGGAGCACAGGAGAACCAAAAAGCATGAAGTCTATGCAACAGCAAGAACTCTCCTGTTCCATCTACCCCCAGCAGGATTTCTGCTGTGTAGTTGTAGCTGCCTCAGTACTGGATCTGTGCAGAAGATCACACAACAGAAGCAGTTTAGAAAATATACTTTAGTTTAACTTTGTGCTTTACAAAGTAATACATTGAACTGCCAGATTACATCACTTAAAGTCATGGTATATTGATCTTTGATCATATAATGAAAATGTCATTCATGCTGTAAATTGACAAACGGGCAGAAAACTGTCTGCAGTTTTGTTTTCTTTGAAATATTTTTTCCTGTTTCAGGTCAGTCTGTTTCCAGTCCTGTTTGATGGGACAGAACTTCACATGTGAACATGAATTACTGATCTCAGCAACACCAAAAGTTTTGGTCTTCATACAAATGTGAACTGTAAAAAATCAACTGCACTTTGTACTGTGTTTATAGATAGATGGATAGTTTATTATTTATCAGAGCAAAGTTATTGTATCCTTGCATAGAGCATACATTTCTGCAAGACCACCCATCCATCCATTATCTTTGCAGACACAGCAGCCCAAACAAAGAAACTCAGATTTCCCTCTCCCCAGCCACTTAGCCCAGCTCCTGTGGGGGGAATCTAAAGGTGTTCTCAGGCCAACCAAGAACTATTATGCGTCAAGCATGTCCTGGGTCTTCTTCTGGGTTTCGTCTTGGTGGAACGCGCCTGAACACCTTACCTGGGAGGCATCCTAACCAGATGTCTGAGCCACCTTAACAGGCTCTTCTTGATATGAAGGATCAGCAGCCCTACTCTGAGATCTTAAAATATGGAAGTGCTCCACATCTCAACATGTAAATTTTTTTCTCTGCAACATTCATCTAAAATAAGTAAATGTTCACTTTAATAGTAGAGAAGGCGAAACTATTCGTAGTGATATTGAATTGTTGTAGCAACACTTGATTAAACTATATCACCGAAGTTGCAAATGTGATTTTTTTATTTTTTTTTTCCTTTGTTTTGTCTGAGAAAATAAAATTTGTGCTTTCTCAATCAGATTTGGTGGCTTACTCCTACAGTGTTGGAGCTATTCAACATCTCTCTCCTGTTATCTTTCTCTTCAGATTCGTGTAAAGCCAGACAACACTGGTGTCGTGACGGATGGCGTGAAACACTCAATGAATCCCTTCTGTGAGATCGCTGTGGAGGAAGCCGTCAAACTGAAGGAGAAGAAGCTTGTTAAGGAGGTTGTGGCTGTCAGCTGTGGGCCACAGCAATCACAGGTCGGAGAGATGTGGTTAGATTTTGCCATTGCTTTTCTAAACAATCAATGAATTTGATGGGGGTTTATTTACTTACATTTTGCTAAAATTCTTTTTTTGTTCAATAACTGTGCCATTTTTCCAAGTTTAGGCCTTGTCTGGAAAAGAACTGCCATTATCGAATGTGAAATGGTGAAGATGTCTAACTTTTCACATTTCACCACATTACAACCCCCACTACTTCTCTGTATTTTAGGATTTAAAGTGATAGACCAACAGAAAGTTGTGCACATTTGGGAAATCAAAGGGAAATGATGCACAGCTTTGAAAGTGTTTAGCAAATAAAAAATTTTAAAATGCCTATTAAGTTCCCTTAGTAAAAACTTTGTAGAACCACATTTTGCTGCCATGAAAGGCACATGTGTTTTAGGGTTAGTCTAGAAAATGAAATTTTTTCCCCCATTCATTTTTAGAAAATGTTTCTGGCTCAGTCAGATTAAAGGAAGAGCTTCTAATAATAGGTTTTCTTTGCCACAGGTTCTCAGTCTGATTAAGATCTGAACTTTGACTGGGCCATTTTAACACATGAATGTGCTTTAATGAACACCTTTTTTTTTAAACTCTGGCTTTATGTGTAGGATGGCATCATCTTTCCATCAACTCTTACCAGTTTCAATTAATGTCTGAAAAAAGGCATTTTCACAGGATGGTGCTGCCATCACAATGCTTCTCAATTAACATGGTGTGTGCATTGCTATATGTCTTCCACACATAGAATTTTGTATGCAGGTAAAAAGGTTTAATTTCATTTCATCTCACCAGAGGACCTTGTTCCACATATTATCTAGTCCCCATACATGACTTGTGATGAATTAAAAGCAGAGATTCTTATGGCTTTCTTTCAATAATGACAGTCATTTTGTCATAATTCCATAAAGGGTGGGATTTTTGCATGGTTCTCACTAATACTATTTTTTGAGCTTGCTGAATCTAATTGCTAAATCTTTGTGTTTTTGATCAAATGTGTTTAGACAGGGGTTACTTGAAACTGGCAACATAATTAGACTTTTAAGCTTGGATAGTAATAACAAGCAAATGTTAAGTCATCTGGAAGAAATTAGCATAAGCATATTGAAAAGTAATTATGTCTCCTTGGTACAGGAAACCATTCGTACTGCTCTTGCCATGGGAGCTGACCGGGGCATTCATGTGGAAGTGAGCGGGAAAGATTATGAAT